>NW_016826481.1:0-631 GCF_001698545.2 Rhinopithecus bieti
AACAAATATCCTTCGATAAAAACTTGAAATAAGCTATCTGTGAAATTGCTTTGTAATGTGTGGATTCATCTCACAGAGTTAAATCACTTCTTGATTCAGCGGGTTAGAAACACTCTTTTGTAGAAAATATGAAGGGGCATTTGGGAGCCCTTTGATTCCTATTTGGAAAACTGAATACTACCAGATTAAAAAAAAAAAAAGAAAGAAAGAAAGAAAGAAGCTATTTGTGAAACTACTTGGTGATGTGTAAATTAATGTCACAGAGGTAAACCTTTCTTTTGATTCAGCAGGTTGAAAACATGCTTTTTGTAGAATCTGTGATGGGACATTTGGGAGCCCTTTGAGGCCAAAGGGGAAAAACAATATCCCCAGATAATAACTAGACTGAAGCTATCTGCGAAACTGCTTTGTGATATGTGGATTCAACTCACAAATTAAACTTTTCATTTGATTCAGTAGGTTGGAAACATTCTGTTTGTACAATCTGCGAAAAGACATTTGGGAGCACATTGAGGCCTGGGGGAAAGGAGAATATCTCCACATAAAAAGTAGAAAGAAGTTATCTGTGAAAATGCTTATGAAGGGTGGATTCATCTCACAGAGTTAAATCTTTGCCTTGATTCAGTAGGTT
>NW_016826482.1:0-2068 GCF_001698545.2 Rhinopithecus bieti
GAGAACATGCAGTGTTTGGTTTTCTGCTCCTGTGTTAGTTTGCTGAGAACGATAGCTTCCAGCTTTGTCCATGTCCCTGCAAAGAACATGATCATTCTTTTTTATAGCTTCATAGTGTTCCGTGGTGTATATGTGCTACATTTTCTTTATCCAGTCTATCACTAATGGGGATTTGGGTTGGTTTCAAGTCTTTGCTATTGTAGATAGTGCTGCAATAAACATACGTGTGCATGTGTCTTTATAATAGAATGATTTATAATCCTTCGGGTATATACCCAGTAATGGGATTGCTGGGTCAAATGGTATGAGTGCATTTTATCATATGTAAATTACACTTCAGTAAAGTTGATGTTTAGAAAAAGTTTTTTTTTTTTTAATTTTTGGAAAATCAGATTTCAGAGCTAAAACTATGAAACTCTTAGAAGAAAACATGGGATAAATCTTTATGATCTTAGCTTTGGCAATGTTTTCTTAGATATGACATCAAAAGCATAAGGAACAAAAAAAGGATAGATGAGTTGGATTTCATCTAAAAATTTTATGCATTGAAGGACACTATCAAGAGAGGGAAAAGACAACCCATAGAATGGAAGAAAATATTTGTGAATTATATATATGATGGGGTCTATTATTCAGAATACACAAAGAGCATTTACAACATAATAACAAAAAGTCAAATCAACCAATTAAAAAATGGTCAGAAAACTTGAAAAGACATTTTACCAAAGAAGTTATCCAAATGGCCAACAAGCACATGAAAAGGCATTCAAAATCCTTAGTCATTAGGGAAACACAGATCGAAACCACAATGAGCTACCATTTCACACACACTAGGATGGCTGTATGAGTACAAAAAGGAAAACAAGTATTGGGGAGGATGTAGAGAGACTGGAACTCTCATACCTTGCCGGTAGAAATGTAAAATGGTGCAGCTGCGGTGGAAAAGCTTAGTGATTCCTCAAAATTTAAATATAAAATTACCATAAAACACAAGCAATTTCACTCCTGGGTATATGCACAAAAGAACTGAAAGCAGAAGTTCAAGCCAAAGCTTGTACACAAATGTTCACAGCATATTATTTACAAAAGCCAAAAGGTGGAAACAATTCAAATGTTCATCGACAGATTAACATACAAAATGTGGTATATTCATACAATGGAATATTATTCAGCCATAAAAAGTGAAGTTCTGATCCATTCTACAACATGATTGAAGCTTGATACAAAAGGCCAAATAATGTGTGATTTCATGTATATGAAACATCTAGACTAGATAAATCCATAGAGACTGGATGCAGACTGGTGGTTGCCAAAGGCTGGGGGGCAGGGGAGTGACTATTTAATGCATAAGGAGTTTTTTGGAGAGGTGATGAAAATGTTCTGGTGATAGTGGTAGTGGCTGTACAACACTGTGAAGGTACTTAATGCCACCGAATTGTGCACTTTAAAAGGTTTGCATTAAAAGTGCACCTTGTGATTAAAATGGTAAATTTCAAGTTAGGTGTATTTTATCACAATAAAAAAAATAGTCAAATGTTATGGTGAAACTATCACATATGTTTCACCCCTCCTGTTATCATGTCAAAGAACTTCCCCAGAGTTATACTCCTGGCTTCCCAGGTTTGGTTCAGTCCCTTCCTGAGGAAGGTGTTTCTCAGGGCAGTCTCCACCAGAGAGCTGCTCCTGCTCAGGATGCCCTGTGACTGGCTAAGTTAGCCTCATTCGAGGAGAAGTTTCAGCAAGACCATTTGTCCTATATCTAAACCATGTCACCCAGACTCGTTTTTATTAATAAAAAAGCTAGCACGTTGGTCTCATCTGGATTCTTCATCTGCCTGTCTACATTTCCGATGTTAAGTCGAAGTTGGGTGGGAAGAGGAATATTCTTCACTGAAATCTCCCCCTGACCACTCTTCCTTGGCACTCAAACCCCAGGAGACAAAGAGTTTTAAACCATAATGCATGACCACAATTAACCTCTAAACTGCTTAAAGTACGTGCAAGGAAACCCTCACCTGGGCCATTTTAAAAGGATAAAGCCAGAAAAGAAAGAAAGAAAGAAAGAAAG
>NW_016826483.1:0-1411 GCF_001698545.2 Rhinopithecus bieti
AAAAAAAAAGGTACTATCAGATTAACATAAACTCATATAAGTAGCAATTATGCTTTTTTGGTTTTTCTTTCAGAGACAGGGTCTCCCTCTGTCACCTTGGCTGAAGAGTGACATGATCATGGCTCACTCTAGTCTCAACCTCCTGGCCTTAAACAATCCTTCTTCCTTGGCCTCCCAAGTAGCTGGGACTGCCACTGCACACCACCACGTCTGGCCACCTTTTTTTTCCTACTTTTGGAGCAATATGGTACCCAGGCTGGTCTCGAACTCCTCTCCTCAAGCAATCCTACTATCTTGGCCTCTGAAAATGCTGGGATTACAGGTGTGAGTCACCACGCTTGGCCACAGTTATGCTTAAAATAGCATCTAATATCAATTACTTTTACATAATATTCTATTAAAATATGTAGATACCTTTTCCGTTTCCTGCTTGAAGGCTGTAAAAAGTTCATTGGTTTTTGCCATGGTAGTCTGGAATTCTTCAAACTTATCCATATAAAGGAAAAGCTATAGAAAAAAATGATCAAATATTCAGAGTTTCAGAAAAGCAATTTAAAACCCCAAAAGATTTTAAAATAACATAATGTAACTTTCAAAAAATTTAATGTAATTAAACATTAGGTTTGATAAATGACTGAAAAAGAACAGAAGCACACACCCACTCCCTGGACTGCAGAATATATCCCTGAAATTTTTATAGCCCACTGGAATGCACTGAAACTTCATTGTCTTAATCATATTAACTGTAAATGTTAAAATGTATGGTTAGGTGCAGAGGCTCACAACTGTAATCCCAGCACTTTGGGAGGCCAAGTTGGGTGGATCAGGAGGTCAGGAGTTACAGACAGGCCTGGCCAATATTGTGAAACCACATCTCTACTAAAAAACACAAAAATTAGCCAGGCATGGTGGCAATTGACTATAGTCCCAGCTATTTGGGAGGCTAAGGTAGGTAAATTGCCTGAACCTGGAAGGTGGAGGTTGCAGTGAGCCGAGATTGCACGACTGCACTCCAGCCTGGGCAACAGAGCAGTCTCTGTCTCAAAAAAACAAAACAAAACAAACAAGCAAACAAAAGGTAAAATCACTTATTAGCTCTACTCCATCAAAAGTAATAAAAACTGAAGTATAGTGCTATAGCTGTGAATTTCATATAACCATAATGCTTTGGGTATTACCAAGTCTCCTTACATTTGAAAAACTTTTCTTATAAAAAGAGCATCCCTTTAGAGTATTTAGCTTACTTGAAGGTAACTAGTTCTTAGTTTAATATTAAGGCTAACTCTTTCCTTTAAATATGCAGAAAAATAAACCAGAAGCTGAATAGTTCGATGGGGGAGAAAATTAGTAGGAGTATAGTTAAGAAAAAGATAACCTAAAAGAGGTCGAAAAAGCAATTTTCTTTTAAACC
>NW_016826484.1:0-1411 GCF_001698545.2 Rhinopithecus bieti
AGATGAATGGATGCATCAAAAAGCAATTTCTCAGAAAGCTTCTTTCTAGTTTTGATCTATAGATATTTGTCTTTTCACCATAGGCATCAATGCTCTAGAAGATATTCCTTTTCAGATTCTACAAAAACAGTGTTTCCAAACAGCCCCATACAACGAAAGGTTTATCTCTTTGAGATGAATGCACACATCACAAAGCCTTCTCTCAGAAAGTTTCTTTCTAGTTTTTATATGAACATATTTCCTTTTTCACCTTAGACCTCAATGCACTCCCAAATATTCCTTCGCAGATTCTGCAAAAACAGTGTTTCCAAATTGCTCCATCAAAAGAAAGTTTTCACTCTGTGAGGTGAATGCATACATCACAAGGCAGTTTCTCAGAAAGCTTATTTCTAGTTCTTATCTGAGGATATTTTCTTTTAAATCATAAGCCTCAATGCCCTCCCAAATATCCCTTCACAGATTCTAGAAAAAGTTTTTCCAGACAGCTTAGTCACAAGAAATGTTTAACCATGGGATGAATGCACACATCACAAAGCATTTTCTGAGAAAGTTTCTTTCTAGTTTTTATCTGAAGATATTTCCTTTTTCACCTTAGGTCTCAATGCACTCCCAAATATCCCATTGCAGATTCTACAAAAACAGTGTTTCCAATTAGTCCCATCAAAAGAAGGTTAAACTCTGTGAGATGAATGCACACATCACAAAGCAGTCTCTCAGAAAGCTTCTTTCTAGATTATATCCAAAGACATTTTTTCCCCATAGGCCTCAATTTGCTCCCAAATATTTCCTCATAGATTGTACAGAAACAGTATTTCCAAAGTGTTCAATCAAAAAAAAGGTTTTACTCTGTGAGATGAATGCAGACATCAAAATCTGTTTCTCAGAAAGCTTCTTTCTAGTTTTCTGTGAAGATATATGATTTTCACCTTGGCCCTCAATGCGCTCCAAAATATCCCATTGCAGATTCCACAAAAACAGTGTTTCCAAACTGCTCCATCAGAAGAAAGGTTTAACTCAGTCAGATAAATGCACACATCACCAAGAAGATTCTCAGAAAGCTTCTTTCTAGTTTTTATCTGAGGATGTTTCTCTTTTCAGCCTGGGCCTTAATGTGCTCCAAAATATCCCTTCACAGATTCCACAAAAACAGAATTTCCAAACTGCTCTATCAAATGAAAGCTTTAACACTGTGAGATAAATGCGCACATCACAAAGCAGTATATCAGAAAAGTTCTTTCTAGTTTTTATCTGAGAATATTTCTCTTTATGCTATACATCTCAATGCACTCCCAAATATCCCTTCACAGATTCTACAAAAACAGTGTTCCCAAACTGCTCCATCAAAGGAAGCCTTAACTCTGTGAGATAAAAGCAGACATCAAAAGCAGTTTGCCAGAAAGCTTCTTTCTAA
>NW_016826485.1:0-8220 GCF_001698545.2 Rhinopithecus bieti
CCATCTTGCTCCGCCCCGCATATTCTTTCTTACCTCCATTGTGGAGTAGTAGATTGATTTCATCTTGACAGTCCAGGTAAATCACCCCAGCCAACACTAACTCTTTTCTTACCCTGTTGACCTAGAGGTAGGAAGAGCCCAAAATGGCTAGGTGGTAATCTTAATCTCCAGTTTAATGGAATCATTGTTGTGCCTTCTTACGACAGCATTTCTCCTCTGGGACCAAGACCTCTAAATCAGCAGAACATAATGTCATGTGAACAGGAAGCAAAAATTTTGCTAGTGGGTAACTAGGGGTGATGGTGAGTAGTGCCACTTCCAATTCCACCCCTTGATTCCTGGACCCATGAATCCTAGTGATGGGAGAAAGAGTACCATATATTGGACGCTGATTCAGGGCATGCACCGCCTGCAAAGTATTGTCACCTAATTGTGATTGTAACTGTCACTTCAAAAGGCCATTCCACCACTCTATCAATCTGGCTGTTTGAGGATGATGGGAAACATGGTAAGACTGATAAATTGCATGAGAATGAGCACATTGCTACACTTCTTTAGCTGTAAAGTGAGTGCCACGGTCAGAGACAATGCTGTGTGGAATACCATGACAGTGGATAAGGCATTTTATGAGTCCACGGATGGTAGTCCTGGAAGAAGCATTGAGTGCAGGATAGGCAAACCCATACCCAGAGTAATTGTCTATTCCAGTGAGGACAGACCACTGTTCTTTCCATGATGAAAGAGGTCTAATATAATCAACTTGTCACCAAGTAGGTGGCTGATCACACCAGGGAATGGTGCCATGTCGAGTGCTCAATTTTGGTCTCTGCTCCTTGAAAATTAGGCACTTAGTGGTGGCCATAACCAGGTCAGACTTGGTGAGTGGAAGTCCATGTTGCTGAGCCCACGTGTAACCTCCATCCCTGCCACCATGACCATTAGGCAATGACAGGGGTGGCTGGGGAAAGAGACTGTGTGGTGTCCACAGAACAAGCCATTCTATCCACTTGATCATTGAACTCCTCCTCTGCTGAGGTACCATTGGCAAGCACTCACAAGGGATACAAATATATTCACAGTTTTTGACCGCTCAGAGAAGTCCATCTACATTTCTTCCCCAAATTTCTTTGTCACCAATTTTCCAATCATACTTCTTCCAAATCCATGACCATCGAAGTCACTGGCTACAGCCCATGAATCAATAAATAATTGCACATCTGACCACATCTCCTTCCAAGCAAAGTGCACAACTGGCTGGACTGTTTGAGGGTCTTCTCACTGGGAAGATTTCCTTTCACCTCTCTCCTTCTGGGATGTTCTAGAAAAGGGCTGTTGTGCTGCAGGTGTTCACTTTCAGGTGGTGCCTGCATATCATGCAGAACCATCTGTGAAACAGGCCCTAGCCTTCTCTTCCTCTGTCAAGTAATCATAGGGAACTCCCCATGAGGCCATTGGTGCAGGCTGGGGTAGAGAAGGCAGGATTGCAGGTGTAGAGACCACGGATATGTGAGCCACTTCCTCATGTAACTTACCTGTACCCTCAGAGCCTGCTTAAGGACAATCACCTACATAACATTTCCATTTGATGATAGGATGCTGCTCTGCATGCCCCACTTTATGGCTAGATGGGTCAGAAAGCACCCAGTTCAATAATAAGCAGTTCAGGTCACATGGAGACTTGATGACCCAAACATTCATTTATACCAAAGCCCAGTAACAGGGCCAAGAACTGTCTTTTAAAAGAAGAGTAGTTATCTGTGGAAGATAGCAGGGTCTCGCTCCAAAATCCTAGAGGCCTCCACTGTGATTCACCTACAGGGGCATACAAAAGGCTCCAAACAGCATTCCTATATGCCACCAACACCTCAAGCACCATTGGATCTGCTGGGTTATTATGGCCCAAGTGACAGAGTGACTTGCACAGCAGCCTGGACCTGTAGCAGAGGCCTCTCCTGTTCTGGACCTACACAAAACTGGCAGCTTTTTGGGTCATTCAATAAATGGGCCAGATTAACACATCCAAATGAGGAATGTGCTGCCTTTAAAACTTAAATAGACCAACTAGACGTTGTGCCCCTTTCTTGGTTTTAGGAGGAGCCTAATGCAGCAACAAATCTTTCACCTTAGAAGGAATATCTTGACAGGCCCCATATTACTGGACCCCTAGAAACTTTACTGAGGTAGAAGGTCCCTGTATTTTAGTCAGATTCATTTCCAATTGCCTGGCATGCAAATGTGTCACCAATAAGTACAGTGTGTTTGCTACTTCTCACTCATTGAATCCAATCAGGATAATGTCATCCATTGGTTTTTTGTTTGTTTGTTTGTTTGTTTTATTGTTTGTTTGTTTTTTGAGAAAGAGTTTCACTCTGTTGCCCAGGCTGGAGTGCAATGCATTGATCTCGGCTCACTGCAACCTCCATCTCCTGGGTTCAGGCAATTTTCCTCCCTCAGCCTCCCAAGTAGCTGGGATTACAGGCATATGCACCACCATGCCCAGCTAATTTTGTATTTTTAGTAGAGACGGGGTTTCTCCATGTAGATCAGGCTGGTCTCGACTCCCGACCTCAGGTGATCCACCCACCTCAGCCTCCCAAACTGCTGGGATTACAGGCGTGAGCCACCATGCCCAGCCAGCATAATGTCATCAATGTAATGGATCAGTGTGATATCTTGTGGAAGGAAAAAACAATCAAGATCTCTGCAAACAAGATTATTACAAAAAGCTGAAAAGTTGATGTACCCCTGAGGTAGGACAGTAAATGTATATTGCTGGCCTTGTCAGCTGAAGTCAAATTGTTTCCAGTGGACCTTATGGACAGGAATGAAGAAAAAGGCATTTGCCAAATCAATGGCTGCATACCAGGCATGAGGACATCTTTCAATTTGTTCAAGCAATAAATCCACATCTGGTATAGCAGCTGCAATTGGAGTCACCATTTGAGCTTATGATAATCCACTGTCATTATCCAAGCTCTAGCTGTCTTCTGCACAGGCCAAACAAGAGAGCTGAATGGGAATGTGATGGAAATCACCACCCCTCCATCTTCCAAGTCCTTGATGGTGACACTAAGCCCTGCAATCCCTCTAAGGATGCAATATTATTTGTGACTTACTATTTTTCTAGGTAGAGGCAGCTCTAATATCTTTCATTTGGCCTTTCCCACCATAATAGCCCTCACCCTACCAGTCAGGGAGCCAATGTGGGGATTCTGCCACCTGATAAATCTATGTCTATGCCAATTATCCATTCTGGCACTGGGGAAATGACCACAGGATGATTACAGAGACCAACTGGACCCACTGTAAATCAAACCTGAGCTATAATTCCATTTAATTAGCTGACCTCCATAAGCCTTAACTTTAACTGGAGAACCACAATGACGTTTTGGGTCCCGCGGAATCAACATCAGTTCAGAGCCAGTGTCCAGTAGTCCCTGAGAAATCTGATTTTTCTCCTGTCCCCAGTACAGTTACTCTGGTAAAAGGCTGAAGGTCTCCTTGAGGAAAATGGAAGAAAGATTAACAGTATGAATTGTCAGTAGAGCAGTGGGACCCTACCTTAAAGGGACACTGCCTCCTCTTCATTCAAGGAGTTCTGGGTCTGTAAACTCATTCAAGTCTGGAAATTCACTGAAGGGCCATAATTCTATATTTTTATAATTCAAATTAGTGTTTTGTTCAATCGACCTGGAAGATTTCTGCTTATAAAAATTAAGTAAGAATGCAGTAGGCTTCCTATTAATTTCATTCTAGGAACACTGTGATTAACCAGTGCCAGAGCTCTACACATGTCAGATTATTCTGATTGCTGTTTTACCTCTGCTGTCCATTATGCCAACTATGCTTATGTAGCCTTTGACAGTTGAGTACTGCCACTTTGCCTCTGCCTCCCCGGGATGCAATTATTCCCATTGCACTTAAATTTTGTGGTTCAGTGACTGCAGTTCCCACTGTAAGATCTGACATACAGAGAAGAGCAATCACAGAGGTTTTCAGGGATGCAGGTGCTGCCCTCACAAATCTGTTTTGCAAAGTGTTGGTCAAGGCTTTGTCTTTTGGAGCCACCACCCGCCCCCCACCTGGGATGAGTAGGTCTAAAGTGACTAATACACTCCAGCATTCCAATCTCCCTAAGTGTTTGGATCCATCCTTCTACATTAAACCAAGGGAGATCAGACATTTCCAGCATGCTCACAATGGGCCATCTTTTGATCCATATTTCAATAAATTCAGCCTGATCCATCTTTATTTTCCTTCCACCATTATTCCACACCCTTAATATCCATTCCTGTGCCTGTTCTCCAGATTTCTGCTTATATAAATTAGAAAACACAGTCACTTCCAAGATGGCCAAATAGAAACAGCTCCAGTCTACAGTTCCCAGTGAGATTGATGCAGAAGATGGGTAATTTCTGAATTTCCAACATAGGTATCTGGTTCATCTCATTGGGACGGGTTGGAAAGTGGATTCAGCCCACGGAGGGGAAGCCAAAACAGGGCGGGGCATCACCTCACCCAGGAAGTGCAAAGAATCAGGGGATTTCCTTTTCCTAGCCAAGGGAAGCCATGAGTGACTGTACCTGGAGGAGTGGTACACTCCTGCCCAAGTACCGTACTTTTCCTATGGTCTTCACAACCGACAGACAAGGAGATGCCCTCCCGTAACTGGTTCAGTGGGTTCCACCCCCACGGAACTTTGTTCACTGGGATGTGGGAGCTTGGCAGGAAGAGGGGCATCCACCATTGCTGAGGCTTGAGTAGGCCGTTCTATGTTCACAATGTACACAAACTGGCAGGGAAGCTCGAACTGGGCAGAGCCCACCACAGCTGAGCAAGGCCTATTGCCTCTCTAGATTCCACCTCTGGGGGAAGGGCATATCTGATCAAAAGGCAGCAGACAGCTTCTCCAGACTTAAACGTCTCTGTCTGACAGCTCTGAAGAGAGCATAAGTTCTCCCAGCATGGCATTCAAGCTCTGATAATGGATAGACTGCCTCCTTAAGTGGGTCCCTGACCCCCGTGTAGCCTGACACCTCCCAGTAGGAGCCGACAGACACCTCATACAGGCGAGTGCCCTTCTGGGATGAAAGCTCCCAGAGGAAGGATCAGGCAGCAATATTTGCTGTTCTGCAGCCTCTGCTGGTGATACCCAGGCAAACAGGGTCTAGAGTGGACCTCCAGCAAACTCCAACAGGCCTGCAGCTGAGGAGCCTGTCTGTTAGAAGGAAAACTAACAAACAGAAAGGAACAGCATCAACATCAACAAAAAGGACATCCACACCAAAACCCCCATACATAGGTCAAAAACATCAAAGACCAAAGCTAAATAAAACCACAAAGATGCGGAGAAACCAGAGCAGAATGGCTGAAAATAACAAAAACCAGAATGCCTCTTCTCCTCCAAAGCAACACAACTCCTCGCCAGAAAGGGAACAAAACTGGAAGGAGAATGAGTTTGACAAGTTGACAGAAGTAGGCTTCAGAAGGTCGGTAATAACAAACTTGTATGAGCCAAAGGAGCATGTTCTAATGCATCACAAGGAAGCTAAAAACCTTGAAAAAAGGTTAGACTAACAGCTAACTAGAATAACCAGTGTAGAGAAGAGCTTAAATGACCTAGTGGAACTGAAAACCACAGTACGAGAACTTCGTGAAGCATACACAAGCTTCGATAGCTGATTCAATCAAGTGGAAGAAAGGATATCAGTGATTGAAGATCAAACTAATGAAATAAACTGAGAAGACAAGATTGGAGAAAAATGAGGGAAAAGAAAGAAACAAAACCTCCAAGAAATATGGGACTATGTGAAAAGACCAAATCTACATTTGATTGGTGTGCCTGAAAGTGATGGAGATAATGGAACCAAGTAAGAAAACACTCTTCAGGATCTTATCCAGGAGAACTTCCCCAAAGTAGGAAGGCAGGACAACATTCAAATTCAGGAAATACAGAGGATACCACAAAGATATTCCTCGAGAAGAGCAACCCCAAGACACATAATTGTCAGATCCACCAAGGTTGAAATAAAGGAAAAAATTTTAAGGGCAGCCAGAGAGAAAGGTCTTGTTACCCTCAAGGGGAAGCCAATCAGACTAACAGCATATCTCTCTGCAGAAACTCTACAAACCAGAAGAGTGTGGGGGCCAATATTCAACATTCTTAAAGAAAAGAATTTTCAACACAGAATTTTGTATCCAGCCAAACTAAGGCCAAACTAAGCTTCACAAGTGAAGGAGAAATAAANGATTGAAGATCAAACTAATGAAATAAACTGAGAAGACAAGATTGGAGAAAAATGAGGGAAAAGAAAGAAACAAAACCTCCAAGAAATATGGGACTATGTGAAAAGACCAAATCTACATTTGATTGGTGTGCCTGAAAGTGATGGAGATAATGGAACCAAGTAAGAAAACACTCTTCAGGATCTTATCCAGGAGAACTTCCCCAAAGTAGGAAGGCAGGACAACATTCAAATTCAGGAAATACAGAGGATACCACAAAGATATTCCTCGAGAAGAGCAACCCCAAGACACATAATTGTCAGATCCACCAAGGTTGAAATAAAGGAAAAAATTTTAAGGGCAGCCAGAGAGAAAGGTCTTGTTACCCTCAAGGGGAAGCCAATCAGACTAACAGCATATCTCTCTGCAGAAACTCTACAAACCAGAAGAGTGTGGGGCCAATATTCAACATTCTTAAAGAAAAGAATTTTCAACACAGAATTTTGTATCCAGCCAAACTAAGGCCAAACTAAGCTTCACAAGTGAAGGAGAAATAAAATCATTTCCAGACAAGCAAATGCTGAGAGATTTTGCCACCACCAGGCCTGCCCTACAAGAGCTCCTGAAGGAAGCACTAAACACAGATAGGAACAACCAGTACCAGCCACTGAAAAACATGCCAAATTGTAAAGGCCATCAACGCTATGAAGAAACTGCATCAATTAGCAGCCAAATTAACCAGCTAGCATCATAATGACAGGATCAAATTCACAAGTAACAATATTAACCTTAAATGTAAATGGGTTATATATACCACAATTAAAAGACATGGACTGGCAAATTGGATAAAGAGTCAAGATCCATCGGTTGCTGTATTAAGGAGACCCATCTCACATGTAAAGATACACATAGGCTCAAAATAAAAGACTGGATGAAGATCTGCAAAGCAAATGGAAAGCAAAATAAAGCAGGGGTTGCAATCCTGGTATTTGATAAAACAGCCTTTAAATCCACAAAGATCAAAAGAGACAAAGAAGGCCCATACATATTGCTAAAGGGATCAATTCAACAAGAAGAGCTAACTATCCTAAATATATAAGCACCCAATACAGGAGCACCCAGATTTACAAAGCAAGTTCTTAGATACCTACGAAGAGACTTGGACTCCTGCACAATAATAATGGGAGACATTAACACCCCACTGTCAATATTAGAGAGATCAATGAGACAGAAATTAACACGCATATCCAGGACTTGAACTCAGCTCTGGACCAAGCATACCTAATAGACATCTACAGAACTCTCCACCCCAAATCAACAGAATGTACATTCTTCTCAGAACCACATCGCACTTATTCCAAAATTGACCACATAATTCAAAGTAAAACACTCCTCAGCAAATGTAAAAGAACAGAAATTACAGTAAACTGTCTCTCAGACCACACGGCAATCAAATTAGAACTCAGGATTAAGAATCTCACTCGAAACTTCACAACTTCATGGAAACGGAACAACCTGCTCCTTCCTGAATGACTACTGGGTAAATAGCGAAATGAAGGCAGAAATAAAGATGCTCTTTGAAACGAATGAGAACAAAGACACAACATAGCAGAATCTCCAGGATATATTTAAAGCAGTGTGTAGAGGGGAATTTATAGCACTAAATGCTCACAAGAGAAAGCAGGAGAGATCTAAAATCGACAATTAACATCACAATTAAAAGAACTAGAGAAGCAAGAGCAAACAAATTCAAAAGCTGGCAGAAGATAAGAAATAACTAAGATCACAGCAGAGCTGAAGAATATAGAGACACATACAAAAAAAAGCTTCAAAAAATCAATGAATCCAGGAGCTGTTTGTTTTTTTAAAGATCAATAAAATAGAATGCTAGCAAGATTAAAAAATAAAAAAGACAGAAGAATCAAATAGATGCAATAAAAAAATGATAAAGGGGATATCACCACCAATCCCACAGAAATATAAACTACCATCAGA
>NW_016826485.1:9957-23870 GCF_001698545.2 Rhinopithecus bieti
GCACTATTCACAATAGCAAAGACTTGGAACCAACCCAAATGTCCATCAATGATAGATTGCATTAAGAACATGTGGCACACATACACCATGGAATACTATGCAGCCATAAAAAAGAATGAATTCATGTCCTTTGTAGGGACATGGATGCAGCTGGAAACCATCATTCTCAGCAAACTATCGCAAGGACAAAAAACCAAACACCACATGTTATCACTCATAGGTGGGAAATGAACAATCAGAAAACTTGGACACAGGAAGGGGAACATCACACGCTGAGGCCTGTCATGGGGTGGGGCAGGGAGGGATTACATTAGGAGATATACCTAATATAAATGATGAGTTAATGGGTGCAGCAACCAACATAGCACATGTATACATACGTAACAAACCTGCCCGTTGTGCACATGTACTCTAGAACTTAAAGTATTAAAAAAATAAAAATAAAAAAAAGAATGCTGAATATAGGCCCCCAGTTTCTTCTGGCTTGTAGTGTTTCTACTGAATGGTCTGTTGTTAGATGAGGGTTCCCTTTGTAGGTGATCTACATTAGGTATTTCTCCTAATGTTATCCCTCCCCTAGCCCCTGCCCCCCACAGACCCCGATGTGTGATGATCCCTTCCCTGTGTCCATGTGTTCGCATTGTTCGACTCCCACTTATGAGTGAGAACATGAGGTGTCTGGTTTTCTGATCTGGTGATAGTATGCTGACAATGATGGTTTCCAACTTCATCCATGTCCCTGCAAAGGACCTAAGTAACAAAACTGCACATTCTGCACATGTAACCCAGAACTTAAAGTATAATTAAAAAATAACAAATTAGAAAACTCAGGCAGTTATTTTGAAGTGTAGTAAACCTCCTTGTGGGTCACACTCTGAACCTCACCTCTAGGGGAATGTCAGGACTTGTGTCTAGTTATAGGTCTAGAAGCAAACAGGGGTATTGGGGTGGGTCCTGAAAAGAATCAGCATTTTCTTACTTGGCAATTGCCTCAGGGTAGGCCATCACTGCTTCACTGGGCAGTGCATGATTAAATTGTTCTCAGACAAAGGTGGATAGGCTAATATCAGCATCGGTAGGGCAGGGAATGTTGTCACCAGCTTTGTCAGGGTTTTTCCACAGGTCCCCATTCCAAGTTTCAGGGTCTCATTCTTTCCCAATTAATGTTCTCACTTTAAAAGTAGATACCTGGCAAGACTGAGTGTGTACCTTTTGTTGCAGGTCAGCCACTCTAATGATAGGAGCTTGTGTCTGATTTTCCACAATTTCAGCTTTCTGTCTATAGGAGATAAGACCCTCACTAAGGACAATCTTAGAAGACTTGGAGCTTAGTATGTGCTTCTGAAGCCAGAAGTTAGAATTGCTTAGCTCATCCTTTCCTTTCTTCATTTTGTTCAGCAAATATAGGAGCAACCAACCAACTTCATTATATTTTTTGGTTTGATACATATGGTCAATAGTATTATATAGAGAGTCAGTAAACTCATTGCCTTTCATGAGTGGTGAATCAAAAGTATCAAGGGCATTTTTTTATAACTCTCTAAACAGTTCATGCCAAGGACTATCAGTGGTCTCCACATTATTTAAAGTAGAGGCGTTAACATTTTGGGGTGTAATGCTATTAAGCAGCCAACTCCAAAATCCCCACAATCAATGAAAAATCCATTTTTAAAATTCTGTCCTGGTACCAAAATCTGTATTAGTCAGGGTCTCTAGAGGGACAGAACTAATAGGATGGAACTAATAGGAACTGATAGGATAGATGTATATATGATAGGATAGATGTATATATGAAAGGAAATATATTAAGGATAATTGACTCACACAATCACAAGGTGAAGTCCCAAAATAGGCTGTCGGCAATCTGAGGAGCAAGAAAGCCAGTCTGAGTCCCAAAACCTCAAAAGTAGGGAAACGGACAGTGTAAACTTCAGCCTGTGACTGAAGGCCCAAGAAAAGGCCCAGGGTTGACAGCCCTGGAAAAATCACTGGTGCAAGTCGAAGAGTCCAAAACCTGAAGAACACTGAGTCTAATGTTCAAAGGTGGGAAGCATCCAACACAGGAGAAAGATGAAAGCTGGAAAATTGAGCAAGTTGAGTCCTTCCAACTTCTACCTGCTTTATTCTAGCCATGCTTGATAACTGATTAGATGGTGCCCACACAGATTCAGGATGTGTCTGCCTCTCCAGTACACTAACTCAAATGTTAATCTCCTTTGGCAACACCCTTACAGACACACCCAGGAACAATACTTTGCATCTTTCAATTCAATCAAGTTGACTCTCAATATTAACCATCACAGGAACCTCTGCCTAGATTTCAGAGGATGTATGGAAACATCTGGATGTCAGGTAGATGTCTGCTGCAGGGGTTGAACGCTCATGGAGAACCTCTACTAAGGCAATGAAGAAGGGAAATGTGGGGTTGGAGCCCCCCACAGGGTCCGCACTGGGGCACTTCCTAGTAGAGCTGTGAGAAGAGGGCCACTATCCTCCCAACAGCGGAATGGTAAATTCATTGACAAATTGCCCCATGCACTTGGAAAAGTTACAGGCACTCAACACCAGCTTGGGAAAACAACCACAAGGGCTGTACCCTGCAGAGCCACAGGAGAGGGGCAGAGGAGCTGCCTAGGGCCCTGGAGCCCATCCCTTGTATCAATGTGGCCTGGACGTAAGACATGGAGTAAAAGGAGATTATGTTGGAGATTTAAGATTTAATAACTGTTCTGCTGGATACCGGGCTTGCATGGGGCCATTTCTCCTTTTCAAATGGAAATATTTACACAATGCCTATTTCCCCATTGTATCTTGGAAGAAACAAACTTGTCTTTTATTTTACAGGATCCTAGGTAGAAGGATGCCTCAGATGAGACATTGAACTTGGACTTTTGAGTTGATGCTGAAATAAGTTAAGATTGGTTATGATAGGTTTTGAAACAGTAGAAAAAAAAACTATTTTAAAATTCCTGTGGAACCTGTAAAAAAGCCTGAATAGCCAAGTCAATACTAAGCAAAAGAAACAAAGCTGGAGACATCACATCACCTGACTTCAAACCACACTGTGAGGCTACAGTATTCAAGACAGCATGGGACTGGTACAATAAAAGACTTACAGACCAATGGAACAGAATACAGAGCCCAGAAATACTGCCAAAAACTTACAAACATTTGATCTTCAGCAAGACCTACATGAGGCCAACAAGCATATTAAAAAAATGCTCAACATCCATAATTATTAGAGAAATGCAAATGAAAACCACAGTGAGGTATTATCTCACACCAGTAGGAATGGCTGTTAATTATAAGTCAAAAAATAATAGATGCTAGCAAGGTTTTGGAGACAAGAGCCCACTTGTTGCACTACTGGTGAAAATGTAAATCAGTTCAGTCATTTTTGAAAGCAGTTTGTTAATTTCTCAAAAAATTTAAAACAGAATTACCATGTAACCCAGCAATTATATTATTGAGTATATACTGAAAGAAATATGTTATTCTACCATAAAGATGTGTGCATGAATATGTTCATTGAAGCACTGTTCACAATACGAAAGACATGGAATCAACCTAAATGCCCATCGATGGTAGACTGGATAAAGAAAATGTGGTATATATACACAATGGGATATTACACAGCAATAAAAAAGAATGAGATTATGTCCTTTGTAGCAACATGAATGAAACTGGAGGCCACTATTCTAAGCAACTGACACAGGAACAGAAAACTGAATATTGCATGTTCTCATTTGTAAGTGGAAGTTAAACATTGAGTACACACGGACACAAAGAAGGAAATGACTGACACAGGGACCTACTGGATGGTTGAAGTTGGGAGGAGGATGAGGACAAAACAAACCTACCCATCGGGTACCAAGCTGATTAGCTGGTTGATAGAATAATCTGTACACCAAACTTCCATGACACCCAGTATACCTATATAACAAATTTTCACTTGTGCTCCTGAACCTAAAATAAAATTTTAAAAGAGATTTTCAGTGTTTTCCCCATTCAATATGATGTTAACTGTGGGTTTGTAATATATAGCCATTATTATGTTGAGATATGTTTCTTCGTTGCCTAGTTTATTGAAAGTTTTTATCATGAAGATTTGTCAAATTTTACCAAATGCTTTTTCTGCATCTATTAAAATGACTATATGCTTCTTGTCCTTTTTTTTGTTGATGGAATGTATCACACTCATAGGAATGCATATGTGTAACCATCCTTGCATGCCTGGAATAATTTTTTAAATTTTATTTTAGGTTCCAGGATACATGTGCAGAGTATGCAGGTTTGTTACATACATAAACATGTGCCAAGGTGGTTTGCTCCACCTATCAACCCATCACCTAAGTATTAATCCCCGCATGCATTAGCTATTTGTTCTGATGCTCTCCCTCTCCCTGGACCCCAACAGGCCCTGGTGTATGTTGTTCCCCTCCCTGTGTCCATGTGTTCTTATTGTTCAGCTCCCACTTATAAATGAAAACATGCAGTGTTTGGTTTTCTGGTCCTGTGTTAGTTTGCTGAGGATGATGGCTTCTAGCTTTTCCTGTGTCCCTGCAAAGGACATTATCTCATTTCTTTATATGGCTGAATAGTATTCCATGATGTATAAGTACCACATTTTCTTTACCCAGTCTATAATTGATGGACATTTGGGTTGGTTCCATGTCTTTGCTATTGTGAATACTGCTGCAATAAACATACATGTGCATGTTTCTTAATAAGAATTATTTATATTCATTTGGGCATATACTCAGTAATGGGATTGCTGGGTCAAATGGTATTTCTGGTTCTAGATCCTTGAGGAATTACCACATTGTCTTCTACGGTGGTTGAACTAATTTACAGTCACACCAAGAGTGTAAAAGCGTTCCTATTTCTCCGCAGCCTCCCAGGATCTGTTGTTTCTTGACTGTTTAATGATCATCATTCTGACAGGACTGAGATGGTATCTCATTGTGGTTTTGATTTGCATTTCTCTAATGATCAGTGATGTTGAGCTTTCTTTCATGTTTGTTGACTGCAAAAATGTCTTCTTTTGAGAAGTGTCTGTTCATGTCCTTTGTCCAGTTTTTGATAGGGTTTGTCATTTTCT
Organism: Rhinopithecus bieti; assembly: GCF_001698545.2. Classification (NCBI taxonomy): domain Eukaryota; kingdom Metazoa; phylum Chordata; class Mammalia; order Primates; family Cercopithecidae; genus Rhinopithecus; species Rhinopithecus bieti. Next base: position 15,059 of record NW_016826485.1, read on the forward strand.
TGTAAATTGGCAAAGTTCCTTGTAAATGCCATTTTTTATTTTATACTTATTTTATTTTATGTTTTGAGGCAGGATCTTGGTCTGTCACCCAGGCTGGAGTAGAGTGGCACAATCTCGGCTCACTGCAACCTCCACCTCCTGGGCTCAAGTGATTCTCCTGTCTCAGCCTTCAGAGTAGCTGGGATTACAGAGGCGCCACCATATCAAGCTAATTTTCATATTTTAGTAGAAACGGGGTTTCACCATGTTTACCAGACTAGTCTCAAATTCCTGACCTCAGGTCATTCACACTCCTCAGCCTCCCAAAATCCTGGGATTATAGGTGTGAGCCACCACATTCAGCCCAAGTTTCTTAAAAATTCTGGATATTAGACCTTTGTTAGACAGGTATATTGCAAAAGTTTTCTCCTATTCTGTAGGTGGCCTGTTTGCTCTGACGACAGTTTCTTTTGCTGTGCATAAACTGTTAAGTTTAATTAGATCCTGCTTGTCAATTTTAGCTTTTGCTGCAATTGCTTTTGGTGATTTCATTATAAAATTTTGCTCATGGCTATTTCCTAAATGGCATTGCCTCGATTTTCTTTTGGGATTTTATGATATTGGATTTTCATTTAAGCCTTTAGTCCATCTTTTTTTTTTTAATTTATAAGAGAAAGAAGTTTAATTGACTCACAGTTCAGGATGGCTGGGGAGGCCTCAAGAAACCTACAGTCATAGCAGAAAGGGAAGCAAACACATCCATTCTTCTTCACGTGGTGGCAGCAAGGAGAAGTGCAGAGCAAAGTTGGGGAAAAGACCCTTATAAAACCATCAGATCTCATGAGAACTAACTCAATATCATGAGAACAGGATGGGGAAAACACCCCATGATTCAATTATCTCCACCTGGTCCTTCCCATGACATGTGGGGATTATGGGAACTACAATTCAATATGAGATTTGGGTGAGGACACAGTCAAGCTATATTATTTCACCCCTGGTCCCTCCAAATCTTATGTTCTCACATTTCAAAGCAAAATTATGCCCTTCCATCAGTCCCCCAAAGTCTTAACTTGTTCCAGCATTAATTCAAAAGTCNGGAAGCAAACACATCCATTCTTCTTCACGTGGTGGCAGCAAGGAGAAGTGCAGAGCAAAGTTGGGGAAAAGACCCTTATAAAACCATCAGATCTCGTAAGAACTAACTCACCATCATGAGAACAGGATGGGGGAAAACACCCCCATGATTCAATTATCTCCACCTGGTCCTTCCCATGACATGTGGGGATTATGGGAACTACAATTCAATATGAGATTTGGGTGAGGACACAGTCAAGCTATATTATTTCACCCCTGGTCCCTCCAAATCTTATGTTCTCACATTTCAAAGCACAATTATGCCCTTCCATCAGTCCCCCAAAGTCTTAACTTGTTCCAGCATTAATTCAAAAGTCCAAGTCCAAAGTCTCATCTGAAACAAGGAAAGTTTCTTCCACCTGTAAGCCTTTCTGTGTGAGAGCTGTTCATAAAAATTCTCTGACCTTCCTCCCCTAAAAGTAGGTCATAAGAATTTCATGTGAAAGATATCCTGCCCTACACCATTAGATCATCCTCTTTTTTTGTCTGTTCATATTTCTCCACAATTATCCACTTCTTTCATTAGACTTGGCCTAAAATTACAGTTTTTCCTGGGTCTTTGGGTCTTCATTTCTGAAGCCTCCTATATCACATTTACTTTGGTCAAATAAATATGGTATCTTTTTCTCTTGTCAATCTGTCTTTTGTTACAAGTGTGTGTGATGGTTAATACTGAATGTCAACTTGATTGGATTGAAGGTTACAAAGTACTCATCTTGGGCGTGTCTGTGAGGTTGTTGCCAAAAGAGATTAACATTTGAGTCAGTGGGCTGGGAAAGGCAGACCCACCCTTAATCTGGAATGGGCACAATCTAATCAGTTGCCAGCTTGGCTAGAATATAATCAGGCAGAAAAATGTGAAAAGAGAGACTGGCCTAGCCTCCCACCCTACATCTTTCTCCCATACTGGATCCTTCCTGCCCCCCCCCAAAAAAAAGAGATTGAAATAATTTATGATAAATTTATAGTTTGTACTTTATTTTTGGTAGGTTTATAGTTTTCCACAAACCCATTTGAGCATATATATAAGTGATAAAAATGTGAATTATACATAAGATACCATGGTGGTTATATAGGGAAAATAAGTGACATGTTTTTCTCACCAGTTGAAAGATTCATGCCTGACACCCTGTGTTAGTCAGGTTTCTCTAGAGAGACAGAACTAATGGGATATATAAAATGTATAATTAAGTGTTGACTCACATGATCACAAGGTCCTACAATAAGCCATCTGCCGGCTGAGGAACAAGGAGAGTCAGTCCGAGTTCCAAAACTGAAGAACTTAGATTCCATCTTGAGTTAATTTTTATATAAGGTGTACAGAAGGGGTTCAGTTTCAGTTTTCTCTATATGACCAGGTTTTGCAAAGATCAGATGGTTGTAGATGTGTGGCTTTACTTCTGAGGTCCCTATTCTGGTCCATTGGTCTATGTGTCCATTTTGGTGCAAGTACCATGTTGTTTTGGTTACTGTAGCCTTGTAGTATAGTTTGAAGTCAGGTAGGGTGAAGCATCCAGTTTTGTTCTTTTTGCTTAGAATTGTCCTGGCTATTCGTGCTCTTTTTATTTCCATATAAATTTTAAGTAGCTTCTTTTAATTCTGTGAAGAATGTCAATGGTATTTTGATGCGAATAGTATCAAATATATGAATCAATTTGGGCAGTATGGCCATTTTCATGAGACTAATTATTCCTATCCATGAGGATGGAATGTTTTTCCATTTGCTTGTGTCCTCCCTTATTTCCTTGAGCAGTGGTTTGTTGTTCTCCTTGAAGAGGTCCTTCATGTCCCTTGTAAGTTATATTCCTGTGTATTTTATTCTCTTTGTTGCAATTGTGAATGGGAATTCACTCATGATTTGGCTCTCTGCTTGTCTATTGTTGGTATATAGAAATACTAGTGATTTTTGCACATTGATATTGTATCCTGAGATTTTGCTGAATTTGCTTATCAGCTTAAAGAGTTTTTGGACTGCAATGATGGGGTTCTCTAAATATACAATCATGTCATCTGCAAACAGAGACAATTTGACTTCCTCTTTTCCTATTTGAATACACTTTATGTCTTTCTCTTGCCTGATTGCCCTGGCCAGGACTTCCAATCCTATGTTGCATAGGAGTAGTGAGAGAGGGCATCCATGTTTTGTGCCAGTTTTCAAAGGGAGTGCTTTCAGCTTTTGCCCAATCAGGATGATATTGGGTATGGGTTTGTCATAAATATCTCTTATTATTTAAAGATATGTTCCATCAATACCTGGTTTACAGAGAGCTTTTAGCATGAAGGGATGGTGAATTTTATTGAGGATCTTTTCTCATCTATTAAGATAATCATGTGGTTTTGCCATTGGTTCTGTTTGTATGATAGATTATGTTTATTGATTTGCATACATAGAACCAGACTTGCATTGCGGGGATGAAGCCAACTTGATCTTGGTGGATAAGCTTTTTGATGTGCTGCTGGATTCGGTTTGCCAGTATTTTATCAAGGATTTTCACACTGATGTTCATCATNATCTCTTATTATTTAAAGATATGTTCCATCAATACCTGGTTTACAGAGAGCTTTTAGCATGAAGGGATGGTGAATTTTATTGAGGATCTTTTCTCATCTATTAAGATAATCATGTGGTTTTTGCCATTGGTTCTGTTTGTATGATAGATTATGTTTATTGATTTGCATACATAGAACCAGACTTGCATTGCGGGGATGAAGCCAACTTGATCTTGGTGGATAAGCTTTTTGATGTGCTGCTGGATTCGGTTTGCCAGTATTTTATCAAGGATTTTCACACTGATGTTCATCATGGATATTGGCCTGAAATTTTCTTTTTTTGTTGTGTCTCTGCCAGATTTTGGTATTAGAATGATGCTGGCCTCATAAAATGAGTTAGGGAGGAGTCCCTCTTTTCTGTTGTTTGGAATAGTTTCAGAAGGAATGGTACCAGCTCCTCCTTGTACCTCTGGTAGAATTCAGCTATGAATCCATCTGGTCCTGGACTTTTTTTGGTTGGGGGGCTATTAATTGCTGCCTCAATTTCAGAACTTGTCAATGATGTATTCAGGGATTCGACTTCTTCCTGGTTTAGTCTTGGGAGGGTGTGTGTGTTCAGGAATTTATTCATTTCTTCCAGATTTTCTACTTTATTTGCGTAGAGGTGTTTATAGTATGCTCTGATGTTAGTTTGCATTTCTGTGGGATCAGTCGTGATATACCCTTTATTATTTTTTATTGTGTCTATTTTATTCTTCTATCTTTTCTTCTTTATTAGTCTAGCTAGTTACCTATCTATATTGTTAATATTTTCAAAAAACCAGCTCCTGGATTCATTGATTTTTTTTTTTTTTGAAGTCTTTTTTGTTTCTCTATCTCCTTCAGTTCTGCTCTCATCTTATTTATTTCTTGTCTTCTGATTGCTTTTGAATTTGTTTGTTCCTGCTTCTCTAATTCTTTTCATTGTGATGTTACGGGTCAATTTCAGATTTTTCCAGCTTTCTAATGTGGGCATTTACTGCTATAAAGTTTCCTCTTAAAGCTGCTTTAGCTGTGTCCCAGAGATTCTGGTATGTTGTCTCTTTGTTCTCACTGGTTTCAAAGAACTTCTTTATTTCTGCCTTAATTTCGTTATTTACCTAGTAGTCATTCAGAAGTGGGTTGTTTAATTTCCATGTAGTTGTGCAGTTTTGAGAAAGTTTCTTAATGCTGAGTTCTAATTTGATTGTGCTGTGTTCTGAGAGACTGTTTGTTATGATTTCTGTTATTTTGCATTTCCTGAGGAGAGTTTTACTACCAATTATGTGGTCAATTTTAGAAAACGTCTGATGAGGTGCTGAGAAGAATGTATNGTTTAATTTCCATGTAGTTGTGCAGTTTTGAGAAAGTTTCTTAATGCTGAGTTCTAATTTGATTGTGCTGTGTTCTGAGAGACTGTTTGTTATGATTTCTGTTATTTTGCATTTCCTGAGGAGAGTTTTACTACCAATTATGTGGTCAATTTTAGAAAACGTCTGATGAGGTGCTGAGAAGAATGTATATTCTGTTGATTTGGGGTGGAGAGTTCTGTAGATGTCTATTAGGTGCATTTCATCCAGAGCTCAGTTCAAGTCCCGAATATTGTTAATTTTCTGTCTCATTGATCTGTCTTATATTGACAGTGGAGTGTTAAAGTCTCCCACTACTATTGTGTGGGAATCTAAGCCTCTGTGTAGGTCTCTAAGAACTTGTTTTATGAATCTGGGTGCTCCTGTATTAGGTGAATATATATTTAGAATTGTTAGCTCTTCTTGTTGCATTGATTCCTTTACCATTATGTAATGCCCTTCTTTGTCTTTTTTTGTATCTCCATTACTTTAAAGTCTGTTTTATCAGAGACCAGGATTTCAACTCCTGCTTTTTTTTTTTGTTTTTCATTTACTTGGTAAATATTTCTACATTTCTTTATTTTGAGCCCATGTGTGTCTTTGCACATGAGATGGGTCTTCTAGATACAGCACACTGATGGCTCTTGACTCTTTATCCAATTTGCCAGTCTTTGTCTTTTAATTGGGACATTTAGTCCACTAAAATTTAAGGTTGATATTATTATGTGTGAATTTGATCCTGTCCTCATGCTAGCTAGTTAGTTTGCACATTAGTTGAAGCAGTTTATTCATAGTGTCATTGCTATTTATATTTTGGTGTGTTAATGCAGTGGCTAGTACTGGTTTTTTCTTTCCGTATTTAGTACTTCCTTCAGAAGCTCTTATAATCCAGGCCTGGTGGTGATAAAATCCCTCAGCATTTGCTTGTCTGGAAAGTATTTTATTTATCCTATGGTTCTGAAGCATAGTTTGGCTGGATACGAAATTCTGGATTTGAAATATTTTCTTTAAGAATGCTGAATATTGGCCCCCACTCTCTTCTAGTTTCTGCAGAAATCGCTGTTAGTATGATGGGCTTCCCTTTGTATGTAACCTGACCTTTCTCTCTGGATGCCCTTAACATTTTTTCCTTTTATCCAACATTGGAGAATCTGACGATTATATGTCTTGGGGTTGCTCTTCTCGAGGAGTATCTTAGTGGCGTTCTCTGTATTTCCTGAATTTGAATGTTGGCCTGTCTTGCTTGGTTGGGGAAGTTCTCCTGGATAATAATCTGAAGTGTGTTTTCCAACTTTGTTCCATTCTGCCCATGACTTTCAAGTATGCCAATCGGTCATAGGTTTGGTCATTTCACATAGTCCCATATTACTTGGAGGCTTGTCTTCAACCTTCTTTTATTAAGTTGATCTTCTCTTCCACCTTCTTTTATTAAGTTGAACTTCAATCTCTGATATCATTTCTTCTGCATGATCAATTCAGCTACTGATACTTCTGTGGGCTTCACGAAGTTCTCATGTTGTGTTTTTCAGCTCCATCAGGTCATTTATGGTCCTCTCTAAACTGGTTATTCTAGTTAGCAGTTCCTGTAATCTTTCATCAAGGTTCTTAGGTTTTTTTGTATTGGGTTTGAACATGCTTTTTTAGCTCAAAGGAGTTTGTTATTACCCACCTTCTGAAGCCTACTTCTGTCAATTCATCAATCTCATTCTTCATTCAGTTTTCTGCTATTCCTGGAGAGGAATTGTGACCATTTGGAGAAGAGGCATTCTGGTTTTTGGAATTTTCTGTGTTTTTGTGCCTGTTTTCTTCATCTTAATGGATTTATCTACCTTTGATCTTTGAGGCTGACGAGCTTTGGATCAGATTTTTGTGTGGAGGTCTTTTTTGTTGATGTTGGTGTTGTTGCTTTCTGTTTGTTAATTTTTTTTCTAACAGTCAGAGCCCTCTTCTACAGGTCTGCTGAAGTTTGCTGGAGGTCCACTCCAGCCGCTGTTCACCTGGATATTACCAGTGGAGGCTGCAGAATAGCAAAGATTGCTGCCTGCCTGTTCCTCTGGAAGCTTCATCCCAGAGGGGCACCGACCTGATGCCAGCCAGAGCTCTTCTGTATGAGGTGTCTGTCAACCCCTGCTGGGAGGTCTCTCCCAGTCAGGAGACACGGGGTTCAGGGACCCACTTGAGGAGCAGTCTGTCCTTTAGGAGAGCTAGTGTGCTCTGCTGGGCGAATCCCCCTTGACAGGATCAGCTGCTCTCTTCAGAGCTGGCAGGTAGGAAAGATTTAATCCACTGAAGCTGCACCCACAGCCGCCCCTTTCCCCAGGTTCTCTGTCCCAGGGAGATGAGAGTTTTCTCTGTAAGCCCCTGACTGAGGCTGCTGTCTTTCTTTCAGAGATGCCCTGCCCAGTGATGAGGAATCTAGAGAACCAGTCTGGCCACAGATTCTTTGCCATGCTGTGGTGAATTCCTCCCCATCCAAACCTTCCAGCCTCCTTAGCACAGGCAGGGGAAAACTGCCTACTAATGCTTCAGTAATGGCAGAGGCCTCACCAAGCTCAATCATTTCAGGTCAACTTCAGACTGCTGTGCTGGCAGTGAAAATTTAAAGCCTATGTTTCTTAGCTTGCTGGGCTCTGTGGGAGTGGGACCTGCTGAGTGAGACCACTTGGCTCCCTGGCTTCAGACCCCATACTGGGGGGCTAATGATTCTGTCTCACTGGGATTCCTGGTACCACTGAGGGACATAAAAACCCCTGCAGCTAGCTCAGTGTCTGCCCAAAAAACTGCCCTGTTTTGTGATTGAAATCTGGGGCCCTGGTGGTGTAGGCACACGAGGGAATCTCTTGGTTTGTGCATTGCAAGAACCACGGGAAAAGCGTAGAACCTGGGCTGAGTAGCACAGTCCCTCACAGCTTCCCTTGGCTCTGGAAGGGATGTTTTCTGGCTCCTTGCACTTGCCAGGTGAAGCAACACCCCACTCACCCTGCTTCTGTTCGCTCTCTATGGGTTGCACCCACTGCCTAACCAGTCCCAATGAGATGAACCAGGTACCTCAGTGGGAAATGCAGAAATCACCGGCCTTCTCTGTTGGTCTCACCTGGAGCTACAGAACAGAGCTGTTCATACTCAGCCATCTTGACCCCCAAATAGAATCTTAATTTACAAAAAAAAAAAAAAAAAAAAAAAAAAAAAAAAAAAAAAAAAAAAAAAAAAACAACTCATGGTAGAGTAGAATCGTGGTGACCAGGGGCTAAGGAGCAGGTGAAAAGGGGAATTATTAATCAAAGGTAATAAATGTTTAATTATAAGATGAATAATTTCTTTAGTGTTAAGGTATAAAATGGTGATGTTAGTTAATAATGGTGTATTGCAGCACATCAAAAAGCTTATCTGCCATGATCAAGTGGACTTCATCCCTGGGATGCAAGGCTGGTTCATCATACGCAAATCAATAAACATAATCCAGCATATAAACAGAACCAAAGACAAAAACCACAGGACTATCTCAATAGATGCAGAAAAGGTATTTGACAAAATTCAACAGTCCTTCATGCTAAAAACTCTCAATAAATTCAGTATTGATGGAACGTATCTCAAAATAATAAGAGCTATTTATGACAAACCCACAGCCAATATCATACTGAATGGGCAAAAGCTGGAAGCATTCCCTTTCAAAACTGGCACAAGACAGGGATGCCCTCTCTCACCACTCTTATTCAACATAGCGTTGGAAGTTCTGGCCAGGGCAATCAGGCAAGAGAAATAAATCAAGGGTATTCAGTTAGGAAAAGAAGAAGTCAAATTGTCCCTGTTTGCAGATGACATGATTGTATATTTAGAAA
>NW_016826485.1:24882-29278 GCF_001698545.2 Rhinopithecus bieti
ATTGTGGAAAACAGTGTGGCGATTCCTCAAGGATCTAGAACCAGAAATACCGTTTGACCAAGCCATCTCATTACTGGGTATATACCCAAAGGATTATAAATCATGCTGCTATAAAGACACATGCACACGTATGTTTATTGCAGCACTCTTCACAATAGCAAAGACTTGGAATCAACCCAAATGTCCATCAGTGACAGACTGGATTAAGAAAATGTGGCACATATGCACCATAGAATACTATGCAGCCACAGAAATGGATGAGTTCGTGTCCTTTGTAGGCACGTGGATACAGCTGGAAACCATCATTCTCAGCAAACTATCGGAAGAGTAGAAAACCAAACACCGCATGTTCTCACGCATAGGTGGGAATTGAACAATGAGATCACTTGGACACAGGAAGGGGAACATCACACACCGGGGCCTATTGTGGAGAGGGGGGAGGGGGAAGAGATAGCATTAGGAGATACACCTAATGTAAATGACGAGTTAGTGGGTGCAGCATACCAACATGGCACATGTACACATATGTAACAAACCTGCACATTGTGCACATGTACCCTAGAACTTAAAGTATAATAATAATAATAAATAATAGTGTATTGCAGATTTCAAATATTCTGTGATAGTAGACCACACGCGTTCTCACCAGAAAAACAAAAAGTGGTAACTATGTGAGATAACAGATATGCTAAATTCCTTGACTGTGGTAATAATTTACAATGTAAACATATATCAAACGTCATGTCATCCATCTTTAATATATACAATATTTATTTTTCAGTCATACCTCAATAAAGATTAAAATTGTTTTTGGAAAACAAAGTTATCCATATTTGGGACCCTAATGAGAAATCTTCAGGATTATGTCGTGGTATGTTAATAAAACTCTGCAGGTGGTTCTAATGAAAAATAGGCTTAAGACTTGGTTATCACCTGGGACTCTTCTGAGATCTTTAATTCCTATATTTAACCCATATGTTATACAATTTATATTTTGTTTACCCTTTTTCTTTGCCGTCTTACTACTACCTCCAGGCTAGCAGCTCTTCTGTATTTTTTAATCTCTCAGTCCACTTCTGACATCACTTTTTCCCAACCTAATTTGACCCTACTGAATATGTGATCAATAATTTTCTCAATATTATCTCTGTTTTTACACATTGGTTGTTTTACTATAAATTCCGTGCAGGAACCTCATCCCGAGTTGATTTAACTGTTAATCCTTTCCACTCTTTCAAATAGAATACAGAGTGCTGCTGGAGAGAATTACAGAGCTGGGCCCTCAAGGCTGCCAGAAACTCTTAGGTATTTCTATTTAAATACCTCTCATCAGAAGCTATTCTAATCCTTCTCTTCTTAATCTTCTATTACGTGTCTCATATTCTTAATTCTCAGCAGATTAAACTATGTTTTGCTTCACTGGAAAACCAATGTTGAAACTTCAATTTCCTAACATCCTAACATTCTTAACATTCCTGCCCACTGTTTGGGCAGTGATAGATGCCATGATGAATACATACAGAAACAGAGAGACACACACAGAGAGATAGGACTATAGCATCTGTGCATATGTGTGATGTTGGAAGCTGCCAGGTCAGGGTTTCTGAGTTTCCATCTCTTATCAGAAAACTTCTTTGACTTTGGTTTGTAACCTGTAAAATGGGCACAATTCAACAGCCTTCTGTGCCTATTCTTCTTTCCTTCCTTTCATATTGGAATAGTCTCTTTCTTCAATAAGAATTACTGTAATTTTTTGTTTTTATTGAATCTCATCTTATCTCCTCAGGCAAGTTGTTCTGTATTCCTTTTATTATCTATATTTTAGCTTACAAAAAATATCAAGTCTCTCTCATTCTAAAACACTTAAGAAAGGAAAGGTATTTCTATGCTTTTTTAATACGCTAATCTCCTTGCAAGAGAAGTCAATATTTTCTGAGACCATTTAATTCATTCAATAAACCAAACATGGATTTAGAGGCACGGAATAGTATAGTGGTTAATAGGGTAGAATCTGGAGTCAGACTTTACGGGTTTGAATTCTGACTCTGCCACTTACTGGTTGTGGTGTGTTGGGCAAGTTACATTAACTACCTATCTCAGTTTCCTCAACTGTAAATTGGGGTTATTAATATTCAGCTCATTGGACTATGCAAAAAGAACAAATCTAGAGGCATCACTTTACCCAACTTCAAATTATATTACAAGGCTGTAGTTACCAAAACAGCATGGTACCAGTATAAAAATAGGCACAAAGGCCAATGGAACAGAACATAGGACCCAGAAATAAAGCTAAGTACTTACAGTCAACTGATCTTCAACAAAGCATACAAAAATGTAAATTGGGGAAAGGCACCCCCTATGCCAGTGCTGGGAAAACTGGCAAGCCACATGTAGAAGAATAAAACTGGATCCCCATCTCTCACTTTATACAAATATCAACTCAAGATGTATCAAAGACTAAATGTAAGACCTGCAATGATACAAATTCTAGAAGATAACATTGGTAACATTTCTGGACATTGGCTTAGGCCAAGAATTCATGACTAAGACCCAAAAGCAAACGCAGCAAAAATGAAAATAAATAAATGAAACCTAACTAACCTATAGAGCTTATGCATGGCAAAAGGAACAGTCAGCAGCATAAACAGACAACCCACAGAGTGAGAGAAAATATTTAATATCTATGCATCTGACAAAGGACTAGTATCCAGAATCTACAAAGAGCTCAAGCAAATCAGCAAGAAATAAACAAATAATCCCATCAAACACTGAGCTAAGGACATCAATAGACATTTCTCAAAAGAAGATATACAAAAAGCCAACAAACACATTTTTTTAAAAAACCTCAACATTGTTAATCATCAGGGAAATGCAAATTAAAACCACAATGAGATACCATCTCACTCCTGCAAGATTGTTCATAATTAGGCCAGGCACAGTGGCTCACATCTGTAATCCCAGCACTTTGGGAGGCCGAGGTGGGTGGATCATCTGAAATCAGGAGTTTGAGACCAGCCTGGCCAACATGATGAAACCCGTCTCTACTAAAAATGCAAAAATTAGCCAGGCATGGTGGCATGCCCCTGTAATCCCAGCTACTCAGGAGGCTGAGGTGGGAGAATTGCTTGACCCCAGGAGGCAGAGGCTGAAGTGAGCCGAGATTGCACTACTGCACTCCAGCCTGAGCAACAGAGCAAGACCCCCATCTCAAAAAATAAAAAATAAAAAAAGGAAGAAAAGAAAAAGAAAAAAAAGAATGACCATTATTAAAAATTCAAAAAACAATATATGTTGGCTTTGATGTGATGAAAAAGGAACACTTTTACTCTGCTGGTGCGAATGTAAATTAGTACGACCACTATGGAAAACAGTATTGAGATTCATTAAGGAACTAAAAGTAGAACTATCATTTGATCCAGTCATCCCACTACTGAGTATCTACTCACAGGAAAAGAAGTCATTATGAGAAAAAGACACATGTACATGCATGTTTATAGCAGCACTATTCACAATAGCAAAGATATGAAACCAACCTATGTGCTCATCAGCCAATGAGTGGATAAAGAAAATGTGGCATATATACACCATGGAATGCTACTTAGCCATAAAAAGGAAAGAAATTATGCCTTTTGCAAAACAGTGGATAGAGCTGGAGGCCATTATTCTAAGTACAATAACTCAGAAATGATAAAACAAATACCGTTTGTTCTCACTTATAAATGGGAGCTAAACTATGAGGATGCAAATTCATGAGAATAAAATAAGGAACTTATCCCTGTAACCAAAACCACCTGCACCCCAAAACTCTGGAAATAAAACATAAACTAAGGGTAAAAATTCAAAACCTTGAGAAAAAACACTTTCCACACAAATAATTGGAAAAAAACTAAAATCAAACTGTTTATCCACACCAATAGAGGTTAGAAAACAACTATGAGTTCTCTTCCAATTTCTGAGGAAACATAATCTTTTTAAAAATTATTCAGCTCATTGGATTGTTACGACAATCAAATGAGCACACACAGACACACACACACATACACATACATATATATGTACATATATTTCTTATACATTTACATAGTAAGCTTACATAGTAAGTACTTATTCAATATTTGCTATTATTATTATAGGTGCTATTCTGAAGGCTATAACAGGGAACAAGACAGACATAATTCCTACCCTCATGGAGTTTATATTCTGGTGGATAACTCCCATGACAGTTTTTCATTGAAAAGAACCTTCCCGTTTTCAATCCCTCTGTATCAATCTCTCTCTTTCTGTTCATGTGGTTCTCATCTAGACTCTTTCTATCATCAGGCTCAAGTCTATCAGATCTTAAAAAAATATATCAACACCAAAAGCAACGGCAGCAAAAGCAAAAATTGACAAATGG
>NW_016826486.1:0-2062 GCF_001698545.2 Rhinopithecus bieti
CTGTGGCCATGGGGAAGGGGCCGTGGTGTGTGTACTGCCCGCGGGGCTCTCACTGCCTCTGGGCTCCTGCTCTGCCTTGTCCCCTGGTCCCCGCAGATTTCATGCTGGCACCACAGCTGAGGAGTGGGCTCTGCACTTCCCCCTCTGTGGCCTTGTTGGGCTCCCACAGCCCAGGAACCAGTGAGCAACTTGGGGGTTGCATCAGGCCCTCCCCTCCCTGCTGGGCTGGTGGTTCATGCCCCCTGGGTGGGAGGAGGGGGAAACGGAGGGCTCCAGTGAGTGGTCTCTAGTTTTTCCCCTCAGACTCCTCACTTTGGGCAAAGGACAAGAGAGGCAGTGAGGGCCCCTCCCTGGGTTCTGGGCCAAGCTGACCCCTCTTCTCCAGGATCTTCCCTCCCTGTGCCCTAGGGCATCCCTGGGCCCTGTGCGGCAAGGATGTCCCCTCCACACCGCGGCTCCAGCTTACTATGTAGAAAAATCCTTTTCTCTCTCAGTGAGGAGCCTAGTTTTCAAGATTTTGTCCAAATATTCAATTTGAACCATAAACCGGGCACCTGGCTCTTGGCAGAGTCTCCCCGTTCCCCAGGGTGATAGGTGTGACTGTTAAGAGCCTGGGCAGCCGAGGACAAGGCTGAGCAGGGCACAGATTGTGATTGTCCCTGGACTGTCATCCTGTTGCAGGCACCAGCCCTTCCCTGGAGAACAAGGGCACCTGCCAGGGGTTATTTAGACCCTCAGGGGAGATCTGGTGCTGTAGGTTGGTCTCCAGGGAGCAGTGCAGTGATGGAGGGTGTGGTGTGTGTGGTGCATGGGATGGAGGTTCCTCGTCTCACCAAGGGAACAGCTTCCTTTTGGAGGTGGGGCCTCCTGTGGCCCCATGGAAAGATCCAGGTCTGCTGGCTATAGCCCAGTGCTTTGAAAGTCACCAGTCCTGACAACAACTCGTGTGTGTGTGTGTGTGTGTGTGTGTGTGTGTGTGTGGTGGGAATGCCCAGTCTCTGTAGCTGCTGAAAGGACTTGAGACTCATGCCATCAGGAGTTGGCTCTGTCCTGGGCAGATGTCACCATCTGTACCTTGGTTCGGGGTGCTGTGAGCACCAGGCCCTGTGCTGGCGGAGCGGTGAGGAGCCTGAAGGGACTCAGGGTCCCATGATGCGGTTGGGCTGGCACATGGAGGAAAGACAGAATATCCAAGACATAGGCACTGCTTGGTCTCTGGAGGACCTCAGGAGGGCTTCCTGGAGGAGGAGGGAGGCTGGGCTTGCCATAAAGGAGGCAGCTCCTTCCAGGATGAGTTCTGAACATGCTGCCTGAGCCCTTCCCTCCTCCCGCACTCTGTTCCAGACTTGCATGGGGCCCCACAGAGCCAGTGTGCTGCTGAACCAGGACTGTGCTGGCACCCCATGAGGAGCCTCAGAACCCTGGGTCAGGAGGTCACTGTGCTGCTCACCTGTGGCCCAGAGCATCCTTGGAAATCTGTGGGCCTGGAGGAGGAGCAGGAAGGCACTGGGACCTGAGCTCAGAGGATGTGCTGTCAGCGGGGTGTACGGAGTGCAGGGCACAGCCACTTGCCTATCTGTCACAGGAGGACTGGGCCCCATGTCCCCACCAGGCCATGTTACTCCCTTCCATCCTCAGCGAGGCTCAGTCCTGGATGTTCTAGGACCCTGACTTGCCAGATGAATCGTCCGTTTTGGGAAAGTGGACTTAAGTCTCCAGAGCCCTTGTCTGGGACTGAACCTCCTGAGAACGGGCCCCTAGCAGTGGTCGGAGGTCCTGTCTGGATGGAGGCTCAGGGGCAGCTTCAGGGAGGAAGGATCCCTCTGCTAGGTGCCTGTGGGGAGGAGTCTCTACCCTCAACATCCTGCCCACAGGTTCCTCCACTGTCCCTTTTCTTTATCCCTGGCCTCTCTGAGAAGGGGGGTGTGGTCTCTCAGCTGTTCCGCCATCATCCCCTTAAAGGGCCAGCCTGGGCCCACTGGACACAGGTAAGGCACCATGACCACCTGGTGTGAGCTCTCTGTGCCTTCCTGACGCACCTTTTAGAGATTAAAAGGGGCTT
>NW_016826487.1:0-1287 GCF_001698545.2 Rhinopithecus bieti
TCTTCACAGAACTAGATAAAACAATCCTAAAATTCATATGAAACTGAAAAGGAGCCCACATAGCCAAAGCAAGACTAAGCAGAAAGAATAAATCTGGAGGCATTACATTACCCAACTTCAAACTATACTATAAGGCCAGAATCACCAAAACAGCATGGCACCAGTATAAAAACAGACATATACCATCCTGGCTAACACGGTGAAACTCCGTCTCTATTAAAAATACAAAAAATTAGCCGGGCGCAGTGGTGGGCGCCTGTAATCCCAGCTACTCGGGAGGCTGAGGCAGGAGAATGGCTTGAACCCGGGAGGCAGAGGTTGCAGTGAGCCGAGATCGTGCCACTGCACTCCAGCCTGGGCGACAGACAGAGCAAGACTCTGTCTCAAAAACAAAAACAAAAACAAAAAACAGAAATATGGACCAATGGAGCAGAATAGAGAACCCAGAAATAAAGCCAAATACTTAAGTCAACTGATCTTTGACAAAGCAAAAAAATAAATAAATAAATAAGGTGGGGAAAGGACACCCTGTTCCATATTAAGAGCTTACCCCCACAGATTCAAACTGCAATCTTCTAAATCACTTTTGTCATGAAACAGGGAGGAATTTTTGCCTTCATTTGCTATTTTGTCTTATTTCTCAATTGCTTCAAAACTTAGCAAGGAATAGGGTTATTATATATTGAGCTTTCTCAAAGGCTCCAATAAATCTGGACTTCCAAGAGCCAAGCAGTGCTACTAGGTTCTCCCATTGGCCCTTACCATGTGGAAGAAGTGCATTAACTAGGCAGGAAGACATCCCAGAAAGGAGTTCCCAGCTGCAAATAAATACGGTTGTAGATTTTTAAAATCTATAATTTAAAAAATCTACAATCCTCTTGTGAACCTAAAATTCTGGCCTTTATTTTATGGTTTAACAGAAATTGAAGTCGAGGACTTGTTTTCATGTTTGGTCTATGCGAATGTTAATTGAAAACAATGTTCTCTCCCAGCCTTCAGTTTACATCAAGTGTGGGGCTGATTGGCCATTATTAAAAAAAAACCACCAACAAAAACTTCTATTATTTGATCTGCAATCTTCAGGGAGCATCTTCCTTTTGAGTTTTACAAGCAAGTATTAAAGAGTTGGACCAAAACAAACCAAAAAAAATTATTCAACCCGGTATGGTGGCTCACACCTGAAATCCCAGCACTTTGGGAGCCTGGGTGGGTGGATCGCTTGAGCCTAGGAGTTGGAGACTAGCCTAGGGAACTTGGCAAAACCCTGTCTCTACAAAAAAAAAAAAA
>NW_016826488.1:0-632 GCF_001698545.2 Rhinopithecus bieti
AGGGCTCTGACTGTTAGAAGGAAAATTAACAAACAGAAAGGAATAGCATCAACAACAACAAAAGGATGTACACACAGAATCTCCATTTGAAAGTCACCAACATCAAAGACCAAAGGTAGATAAATCCACGAAGATCAGGAAAAACCAGTGCAAAAAGCTTGAAAATTTCACAACCCAGACCACCTCTTCTCCTCCAAAGGATCACAACTCCTCGACAGTAAGGGAACAAAACTGGATGAAGAAGGAGTTTGATGAACAGACAGAAGTAGGCTTCAGAAGGTGGGTAATAACAAACTCCTCTGAGCTAAAGGAGCATGTTCTAACCCAATGCAAGGAAGCTAAGAAGCTTGAAGAAAGGTTAGATGAATTGCTAACTAGAATAACCAGTTTAGAGAAGAACATAAATGACCTGATAGAGCTGAAAAACAGCACGAGAACTTCTTGAAGCATACACAAGTATCAATTGCTGAATTGATCAAGCGGAAGAAACGATATCAGACATCAAAGATCAACTCAATGAAATAACGTGAGAAGACAAGATTAGAGAAAAGAGTGAAAAGAAATGAACGAAGCTTCCAAGAAACATGTGAAAAGACCAAATCTACATTTGATTGGTGTATCTGAAAGTGATG
>NW_016826489.1:0-300 GCF_001698545.2 Rhinopithecus bieti
CACAGACACACAGACACACAGACACACTGACACACAGACACAGAGACACACGGAGACACACAGACACACAGAGACACACAGACACAGACACACAGAGACACACGGAGACACACAGACACACAGAGACACACAGACACACAGACACAGACACACAGACACAGACACACAGACACACAGACACACACACAGACACACAGACACACAGACACACAGAGACACACAGACACACTGACACACAGACACACAGACACACACAGAGACAGACACACAGACTCACAGAGACACAGACACACAGACACG
>NW_016826490.1:0-909 GCF_001698545.2 Rhinopithecus bieti
ATTTATATTATATTCATGTCAAAATGTTTTTATCATGATTCTAATGACTGTTTCATACTCTATTACACATGTGGATTATTTAAAATTTTTAGATCTGTGTATGTTACTGAACTGAGCCTCCTAAAACTGGTATTACTGAGTAGAAGTATGCCTGCATGAGAGTTTTTGTTACATTGCCAAGTTGCCCTCCAGAGAAGCTGGACCGGCTTCTACTCTGATCTCCAATACGTCAGACCCTTTCCCACATCCCTTACTCTCCTTCTTAGCCCTACATACACCCTTTTGCCAAGTGGAGTACTTTCAAGGAAGGTATGTTTGAAGCTCAACAATTTTAATTTTTCTTCTACTCTTCCATTCATTCCCTTGTGGTATGAGAATTAGTGGGCCTTGGGTTTTCAAACAGGTGGAGAAGGCTGTAGGGTGTATAATTGTTTTTGGTGAAACCATCAACGTCCATGTTTAATTCTTCCTGCTCCACTTCCTCCAATTCAATTAGGCTGTTCTTACCAGGGGGAGAGTTTTCAAAGCATCAGATGAAGTGTTACCTCATGATTAATAATTCATGACAAGAAATGAAGATTGGGAAAGGTAATAATGCCCTCCAAGCTGTTTTTCTCCACCACTCCCTTGTTCTCATTCGCATAAAATGCTGTGTCTCAATCATTAAAGCAAACATACAGTTTCATTGGCCCATAAACCAAAGATCCAAAGCAGGAATTCATAAGCTTTCTGAAGTCTCAAGCTCCTTCGAGAATCTTGTGAAAGCTACAGACTCTCTCTCTAAAGGGAAAAATGAACTTTGTGGCATGAACTGATAAGGTGTTTCCAGTTCACACGGATAAGGCACCCCTGGAAAAGCATCCGAGGACTCCCTAGGTAAAAATCTCTGGTTAGACAAACAAACAGACC
>NW_016826491.1:0-247 GCF_001698545.2 Rhinopithecus bieti
AGGTGAGTGAGTGAGGTGCGGTGAGTGAGGTGAGGTGAGTGAGGTGAGGTGAGGTGAGTGAGTGAGGTGAGTGAGGTGAGTGAGTTAGTGAGTGAGGTGAGTGAGGTGAGTGAGGTGGGTGAGTGAGTGAGGTGAGGTGAGTGAGGTGAGTGAGTGAGTGAGGTGAGTGAGGTGAGTGAGGTGAGTGAGGTGAGGTGAGTGAGGTGAGTGAGGTGAGTGAGTGAGGTGAGTGAGGTGAGGTGAGTGA
>NW_016826492.1:0-1406 GCF_001698545.2 Rhinopithecus bieti
ACCAGATGGATTCACAGCCAAATTCTACCAGAGGTACAAAGAGCTACTAGTACCATTCCTTCTGAAACTCTTCCAATCAATGGAAAAAGAGGGAATCCTCCCTAACTCATCTTGTGAGGCCAGCATCATCCTGATACCAAAGTCTGGCAGAGACACAACAACAAAAAAAGAGAATTTTAGACCAATATCCCTGATGAACATCAATGCAAAAATCCTCAATAAAATACTGGCAAACTGAATCCAGCAGCACATCGAAAAGCTTATCCACCACGATCAAGTTGGCTTCATCCCTGGGATGCAAGGCTGGTTCAACGTACACAAATCAGTAAATGTAATCCATCATATAAACAGAACCAAAGACATGATTATCTCAATAGATGCAGAAAAGGCCTTCTACAAAATTCAACAGCCCTTCATGCTAAAATATCTCAATCAACTAGGTATGCATGGGACATATCTCAAAATAATGGGAACTATTTATGACCAACCCACAGCCAATATCATACTGAGTGGGCAAAACTGGAAGCATTCCCTATAAAACTGGCACAAGACAGGGATGCCCTCTCTTGCCACTCAACATAGTGTTGGAAGTTTTGGCCAGGACAATCAGGCAGGAGAAAGAAATAAAGAGTATTCAATTAGGAAAAGAGGAAGTCACATTGTCCCTGTTTGCAGATGACATGATTGTATATTTAGAAAACCCCATTGTATCAGCTCCAAATCTCCTTAAACTGATAAGCAACTTCAGCAAATTCTCAGGATACAAAATCAATGTGCAAAATCACAAGCATTCCTATCACCAATAATAGACAAACAGAGAGACAAATCATGAGTGAACTCCCATTCACAATTGCTACAAAGAGAATAAAATACCAAGGAATCCAACTTACAAGGGATGTGAAGGACCTCTTCACGGAGAACTACAAACCACTGCTTAATCAAATAAGAGAACACAAACAAATGGAAGAATATTTCACTCTCATGGATAGGAAGAATCAATATCGTGAAAAGGTAATTTATAGATTCAATGCCATCTCCATCATCTACCAATGACTTTCTCCACAGAATTGGCAAAACTACTTTAAAATTCATATGGAACCTAAAAGAGCCCTCATTGCCAAGACAATCCTAAGCTAAAAGAAAAAAGCTGGAGGCATCACGCTACCTGACTTCAAATTGTACTACAAGGCTACAGTAACCAAAACAGCATGGTACTGGTACCAAAACAGAGAGATATAGACCAATGGTACAGAACAGAGGTCTCAGATGTAACACCACACATCTACAACCATCTGATCTTTGACAAACCTGAGAGAAACAAGAAATGGGGAAAGGATTCCCCATTTAATAAATGATGCTGGGAAAACTGGCTACCTATATGTAGAAAGCTGAAACTGCATCCCTTC
>NW_016826493.1:0-1613 GCF_001698545.2 Rhinopithecus bieti
TTTCAGCCATTATTTTATTTATTCATTTTTCCAGCCCAATACCTTTTCTCTTCTTTTCTGGATCTGCATTATTTGTTGTTGTTGCATTTTTCTAAATGTCTCAGTTCAGTTTTTTGTTTTCAGTCTTTTTCAGAATGGGTAATTTATATTGCTCTATGTTCAGGTTCATGGATTTCATTGTCTGTCAGCTCACAATGTGTTATTACACCTTTCCAATGTTTTTAAAAATTTTGTCAAACTTTTCATTTTATAATTCCCATTGGATTTTTAAAAATCATCATCAATTTCAAAACCTGTGACTTCTTAGTGTTACTCCAAAGAATGCTGAATATAAAAAAGTAACTTTCTTTGTCATGGTTTTCTATGTTTAGCATGTATTCATTTGGAAAGACATTGCTTAATCCTGGACTACTATAAGCAGCAATATTTGTTAATGTTTTATGTGTTCCTTCAGCAAGGCAAAAAGAACTTAAATATATTACCTTCATTTTGTAGAAGTAAAATTTCTCCCAGGACTCTTTTCTTTTGCCAAAAATGACAAAACTGTTGATATTATGTAAAGTGCTGTATTGGTATTTGCCTTATTTGAACTTGTATTTTGATTTGCTCTCACAATAAAACAAGTGATGAAATGATGTTTTTTAGATTCTACAAGAAAGTGTGGGCCCCCTCCACCTATTGACAATGGAAACACGACTTCATTCCCGTTGTCACTATATGCTCCAAATTCATCAGTTGAGTATCAATGCCAGAACTTGTATCAACTTGAGGGTAACAAGCGAGTAACATGTAGAAATGGACAATGGTCAGAACCACCAAAATGCTTACGTAAGTACTTTAATATTTGCATGGACCCTGGAAAAAATCAGTGTGATGAGTCTGATATTTTGCTGTTTGTAACAAAATAATCACAGATTATTGTATAACCATTCTGCTGAATGCTTGCCTACCAAATATTTATGTTAGAAAGCAAACTTTAGAAATTTTTCTTTACGGCAGGGACGGTAGCTCAGGCCTGTAATCCCAGCAGTTTGGGAGGCTGAGGCAGATCACAAGGTCAGGAGATCCAGACCATCCTGGCTAACGTGGTGAAACCCTGTCTCTAGTACAAATACAAAAAAGAGAGCCGGGTGTGGTGGTGGGTGCCTGTAGTCCCAGCTAGTTGGGAGTCTGAGACAGGAGAATGGCGTGAACCCGGGTGGCTCAGCTTGCAGTGAGCCAAGATCTTGCCACTGTACTCCAGCCTGGGCGGCAGAGTGAGACTCCATCTCAAAAGAAAAAAAAAAAAAAAAGAAAGGAAAATTTTCTCTTTATATTTATATTTCATTTCAAAACATTTAGTTGACAAATAAAAATAATATATTTTCATGTTTGATAGTATGCTGTATTGATATATTTATAATACAATGATTACCACAATCAAATTAATTAGCACATTCTTCATCACCTATGGTTATCATTGTGTGTAGGTGGGTGTGGGAGTATGTGTGTGTGTGAAGGTGGTGAGGACACTTAAAATCTTTCTTACCAATTTTGAAATAAATAATACAGTATTATTAGCTATAAACATCGCTTGATCTCTATGTTTGATTCCAAATTCTTATTCATATTAT
>NW_016826494.1:0-815 GCF_001698545.2 Rhinopithecus bieti
AAAAAAAGTGGGCAAAGGACATGAACAGACACTTCAAAAGAAGGCATGCATGCGGCCAACAAACATGAGAAAAAGCTCAACATCACTGGTCATTAGAGAAATGCAAATCAAAAGCATGATGAGATACCATTTCACACCAGTCAAAATGGCTATTATTTGTTTGGTTGCATGTTTGTTTTTTTGAGACAGAGTTTCGCTGTTATTGTGCAGGTTGGAGTGCAATGGTGTGATCTTGGCTCACCGCAACCTCCACCTCCTGGGTTCAAGTGATTCTCCTGCCTCAGCCTCTCAAGTAGCTGGGACCACAGGTGCCCACCACCATGCCTGGCTAATTTTTTGTATTTTTTAGTAGAGACAGGGTTTCACTGTGTTAGCCAGGATGGTTTCCATCTCCTGACCTCGTGATCCACTCGCCTCACTCTCTCAAAGTGCTGGGATTACAGGCATGAGCCACCATGCCCGGCAAATTTTGTATTTTTAGTAGAGATGGGGTTTCTCCGTGTTGGTCAGGCTGGTCTTGAACCCCCGACCTCAAGTAATCCACCCACCTCGGCTTCCCAAAGTGCTGGGATTACAGGTGTAAGCCACCACGCCCGACCCCTATTTGATTAAGGCATTGTAGTAGAGATTCTATTTTATAGAGTTGATTGCAAATTTGGGCCAATCAGCCACTATGTCATATAATGTAAGATAATATAACTTGAAATGCATTAGATATCTAAGTATAAAATAATAAAAACAAAAGTGAGGAAGTGTGTATGAAAACAACTTGATTAAGAGGAATCATAAAGGAAAGTGACTATACGAAAGTTAAA
>NW_016826495.1:0-1350 GCF_001698545.2 Rhinopithecus bieti
AAAACCTAAAATTAAAGACGTCTTTAGAACAAAATAATACAAAGTCCATTTAATTTCATCCACCAAAAACATTTTTGTTTTCTTATGCTTATAACATAATTTATGTTCATTGTGCAGACAAACATGAGATGTTCCAAAAATATAAATGAGGACATTAAAAATTACTGTAATTCCAAAATCTAGCTATATTCTCCATTAACATTTTGGTGTACTTGCTTTCACTCTTTTTTCTCTCTTCCTTTTTTCTTTTCTGTCTTTTTGTTTGTTCTTTTGTTTTGTTTGAGATACGGTCTCATTCTGTCGCCCAGGCTGGAGTGCAGTGGCACGATTACGGTTCATGGCAGGCTCAACTTCCTGAGAACAAGCAATCCTCTTGCCTCAGCCTCCCAAGTAGCTGGGACGACAGGTGTGCACTCCCGCACCCGGCTAATTTTTTTCTATTTTTTGGAGAGATGGAGTCTCACTGTTACCTGGCTTGGTCTTGAGCTCTGGGCTGAAGCAGTCCTTCCACCTTGGCCTCCCAAAGTGTTGGATTATACGTGTGAGTCACCTCACCTGGCTACTTTCATTCTTTTAAAGTAGTGTTTGGTGTGATTGGAATTCTAGTATATGTAGAGTTATTTTTTTTTCTTTTTCTTTCTTTTATGTTTTTGAGATGAGATTTCACTCTGTTGCCCTGGCCAAGCTGCCGTGAAGTGGCATGATCATAGCTCACTGCAGCCTCAGATACAGATTCTTTTTCTTTTTCTTGAAATATCATGAGCATTTTACATGATGTGACTTTTGCTGAAATATTATTTGTAATGGTTGCTTAGGAGTCTTCAACATGCATGTCCTACAATACATGTCACAATTCTACCATTTTGTCAATGTAAGCTGCTTTCCTTGCCTTGACTTTTACAAATCGTGTTGCGCTGAACACCACTGTACATAATATTTTTACTTGTCTTTGATTATTTCCTAGAGATGAAGTCTTAGAAGTGAAATGACTAGGTTAAGGGGCAAAAAACTTTTATTTTATTTTATTTTTGAGACAGAGTCTCGTTCTGTCACCCAGTGTGGAGTGCAGTGGCACGATCTCAGCTCACTGCAACCTCCACCTCCCAGGTTCAAGCAATTCTCCTGCCTCAGCCTCCAGAATAGCTGGGAATACAGGTGTGTGCCACTACACCTGGCTAATTTTTGTTTTTTGAAGTTTCACTGTTTGGCCAGGCTGATCTGCAACTCGTGACCTCAGGTGATCCATCTGCTTTGACTTCCCAAAGTGCTGGGATTACAGGAGTGACCCACCACACCCAGCTAGTAAAAAAAAAACACAACAAAAAAACCTATATATATATATATAAATGC
>NW_016826496.1:0-283 GCF_001698545.2 Rhinopithecus bieti
GGACCGGACCAAACCGGATCAAACCGGATCAGACCGGATCGGACCAGACCAAACCGGATCAAACCGGATCAGACCGGATGGGACCGGACCAAACCGGATCAAACCGAATCAGACCGGATCGGACCGGACCAAACCGGATCAAACCCAGACCAAACCGGATCAAACCGGATCGGACCGGACCAAACCGGGATCAGACCGGATCAAACCGGATCAAACCGGATCAGAAACCGGACTAAACCGGATCTCGGACCGGACCAAACCGGATCAAACCGGATCAAACCGG
>NW_016826497.1:0-693 GCF_001698545.2 Rhinopithecus bieti
CCTGTGCAGAGCCTGGGTCCCTGACTGAACCCTCAGGGCTCCTCACCTGAGATCAGGATGTCCAGGGGGTCACTGGGGGCCGACCACTCGGAGGAGAGGTTGTGTGCACCAGAGCATCTGTACTGGCCCCCGTGGGAGCCCCTCACAGGGCCCAGGGTGAAGTTGGCCTGGGAGAGCCCAGCCTGGGGCTGCCGGCCAGGGCGCTGGAGGAAGTCGTGTCCCCACTCCTTGTACAGAGCAAATCTGTCATAGCCGGCATCAGAGCCACACTGCAGGGTCAGACTCTCCCCAAGGGCCACGACAAGACCCGGCTGCACTGAGAGTGATGGCTTCTTAGAAACACCTGGGAAAAGGTGGTCATGGTTTCCAGGAGCGACCCTCAGGCTTCCCCACAAACCCTCCCTCTCCCCTGGGCCTCACCACTGCTGATCTTCCTGTGTCTCTGGCCCCAGGAGCCCTGAGCCCTCTCGTCCCAACATCATCCCACCTGGCGCTGCCCTGAGATGTGGCTCCTCCCCACCTGCCTGGAGACTCAGGGAACTCCAGGCAATGCTGTGAATTTCTCACCTGGGACCAGGAGCTCCAGGAGATCACTGGGTAAAGACCACACATAGGGAGAGCGTGAGTCATAACCATAGCACTGGTACGACCACCTGCGACTCGGGCTCACGGGGCCCACGGAGAAGACGGCCC
>NW_016826498.1:0-1449 GCF_001698545.2 Rhinopithecus bieti
GTATTTAGCTATAACCACATGGGACTCCATTATATTCCATCAGTTCACTCTGCAGGAGAGGCACAGATAGAAGGCCACCTGAGCATTCACGTCCAGAGCTGTGAGGTGTGGAAGGCAGTCAGATGCCCCTGCCAGACAGACATGAATCATTGACTCCGCTCTTCTTCCTACGTCTTTCAACATATAAATAAAGTTGTGTTTATTTCAGGGCTTCAGGTTAAGGAACCCGGGAATGTTTCTTCCCTGGGAACCCTACTGGAGAGTGCAGATTTTTTGACAGCCAAGACACCTTGGGTTCTAAAGCACACGTCTTACAATGAGATCAGCTCTTTTCAGAAATTCAGGAACAGGGCACCCAACTGCAAACCCAAACCCTGCACAGCTTGAGCTTTTCAAAGTAAGTAAGTAATTATGGAGGGCCTGCAATCTGAGACTGTGCTGTGTAAACTGGATTACCTCCATTAGCCCACGGAATATCACTATGGGCAGATGTTATTTATATCTCCTTATTACAAACAAGGAAGCTGAGAGTCTCAGAGATTAAACTTCTTGCACAGTCATAGCTAGCAAGTGGCAACATTCGAATTTTAACCTAGGAGGTCAGGTTCCAGAGTCAGTGCCCTAAAATGTTGTAACTTTACTGGTCACATCCAGTGAAGAGCTGCCACCTCCATTTCAGCTTAGCACTGAGCTGTTATTTCCTATTGAATCCCTTTTCAGCTTTCTGGGTCCTTTTTACATAAGGACCCTAGGCTTGCTGATTTTCTGTATACATATCTGCAAGTGTGTGTGTGTGTGTATCTATCTCCTTGCATCCTTCTAGAGTGCATTGCAAAGGAATGGTAATGGGTGCTGCTCATTTGTTTGCCTATTTGTGACCCCTGGTTTGGGGCACCATTTTTAGTACTGATACAGTCTTCATTTCCATCCGTCTGAAGCAACAAGATGTAGAAAGAGACTCCCCGCCGATCCCTGTCATAACTGTTAAGCTCCACCGGGACAGAAAGCCCTTGCTGGTTTCTCAAATGATTTGTTTTTTCTAAGACCAGCAGAGCCGGCACAAAAGAACCAGCGAGTAGGCAAGGGTAGGAGCAAAACTGCAAATTTATTTTTGGTCACCTAGCTTCAGGGGAAGAAGGTGGGTAGGGAGAGGTCTGTCGGCCTCCGGCAAAGGAGGCCAAGAGAGTCCCCTGGTGAGCTCTCGGACGGAGTTCCTACAGTCCCGACAGGAGTGGGGGGCTGGGAAGTCCGTGCGGGGCGCTGGCCGGGAGCGGCTTTTCTGGGAGTGGGAGGGCAATAGGCGGGGCACGGGCGTGTCAGGGGCGTTCCGCAGGTGCGACCAGGTAAATCTTAGTCTCTTTGGATTGACGTCACCTGGAGCATGCCCGGTTGGTCTGCACCTTCCCGGGCGCCGGC
The DNA here is from genome assembly GCF_001698545.2 of Rhinopithecus bieti. Lineage (NCBI taxonomy): Eukaryota > Metazoa > Chordata > Mammalia > Primates > Cercopithecidae > Rhinopithecus > Rhinopithecus bieti. Next base: position 1,417 of record NW_016826498.1, read on the forward strand.
TGCATTTTCATGCGCGTGGGAAAAGTTGGTGAA
>NW_016826499.1:0-8780 GCF_001698545.2 Rhinopithecus bieti
ATGTGCTCCCTAATGTCCCTTCGCAGACCCGTGCATGACGTAATTTCCAAACTGCGTAACATAAGAAAAGTTTTAACTATGCAAGATGAATATATATCTGACACAAAGCATTTTCACAGAAATCTTCTTTCCAGTTGTTGTCTGAGGACATTTCCTTTTTCAGCATAGCCGTCCCTATACTCCTGAATGTCTCTTGGTAGCTTTTTCTTCAAAAGGGATTCAGGAATCATCTATGAAAAGAAAGATATATTTCTGTGAGTGGAATGCACACGTCACAAAGCAGCTCCTCAGAAAGCTTCTCTTCAGTTTCTATCTGAAGACGTTTCCTTTCTCACCATGGGTCTCAAAGCGCTCCTGAATATCCCTTCACAAACTAAAGAAAAACAGTGTTATGATACTGCTCAATGAAAAGAGAAGCTTAACTGAGTGAGTGGAATTCATGTGTCACATAACAGTTTCACAGAAAGCTTCCTTCTTGTTTCTCTCTGAGGTTATTCCTTTTCCTGCATATTCTAAAGAGTGTTTCCAAATGTCCTTTCTCAGATTCCACAGAAACAGTGATTTCAAACTGCTCAATCCAAAGAATGATTTAACTCTATGAGATGAATACAAACATCACAAAAGAGTTGTGCAGAAAGCTTCTCTCCAATTTTCGATTGAAGACATTTACTTGATCAACACAGGCCTCCTGTTGCCACTCAGTATCCCTTTACAGAACCCTCAATGACCGAGTTTCAGACTGGGAAATGTAGAGTAAGCTTTAACCCTGTGGAAAGAATGGACATGTCAGGGAGCAGTTTCTTCGACTGCTTCTTTCTGTTTTTTATTGGACGACATTTCACTTTTTGCCATAGTCTGCAATGTGCTCCATATATCACTCTTTTGGTTTTACAGGAACAGTGTTCAAACAGTGCCTTAGGAGAAGACAGTGATAACTCCCTGAGAGGAATGCATATGTCACCAAAGCAGTTTCTCAGAAAGTTTCTCTCCAGTTTTTATCTGTCTATATTTCCCATTTCACCATAGGCCCAAATGTGATCCTAAATATCCCTTCACGGATCCATTCACGAGGGTGTTTCCAAGGTGCCTAATGTAAAGAAAGCTTCATCTATGTGAGATGAATAAACATAGCAAAAAGCAGATTCACAGAAAGCTTCTTTCCAATTTTCATCTGAGGATATTTCCTTTTTCACCATAATCCTGAATGTGCTCCCGGAGGTGCCTTCGTGGATCCGTCCATGACAGTTTTCAAGCTGTGTAATGTAGAGAAAGCTTTATCTATGTGAGATGATTACATGTATCACAGTGCAGTTTCCTAGAAAGCTTCTTTCAAGTTTTTGTCTGAGGTTATTTCCCTTTTCACCATCAGCATCAACATGCTCCCGAATATCACTTGGTACCTCATTCTCCGAATGGGTTTCCCCGACGCTGTATGAGAAGAGAGGTATAACACTGTGAGTGGAATGCACACGTCACAAAGCAGTTCCTCGGAAAGCTTCTCTCCAGTTTCGGTCTGAACATATTTGCTTTTTCACCATAAGCCTCAAAGTGCTCTCAAACATCCCATCACACGCTAAACATACACAGGTTTAGTAAACTGCTCAATGAAAAGAGAGACTTAACTGAGTGAGAAGAATTAAGGCGACACAGAGCAGTTTCACAGAAAGCTTCCTTCTGGATTTTACCTGAGGATATTTTTTTCTCCGTATTCAAAGATCATTCCCAAATGTCCCTCCTCAGATTCCACAAAAACAGTGATTTCCAGCTGCTCAATCCAAAGTATGATTTAACTCAATGACATGAATACAAACATCACAAAAGAGTTGCGCAGAAAGCTTCTCTGCAAATTCGATGGAAGGCATTTCTTGTTTGACACAGGCCTCCGGTTGCCACTTACTATCCCTTCGCAGAACCCTCAAAGACCGACTTTCAAACAGGGAAATGTAGGGTAAGCTTTACAGCTGTGAAAACAATGGACACGTCTGAGGGCAGTTTCCTCGAGTGCCTCTTTCTGTTTTTTATTGGACGACATTTCACTTTTTGCCATAGTCTTCAATGTGCTCTGTATATCACTCTTTGGGTTTTATAGGAACAGTGTTCAAACTGTGCCTTATGAGAAGAAAATTATAACTACCTGCGTGGAATGCTCACATCAACAAGCAGTTTCTCAGAAAGCTTCTCTCCAGTTTTTATCTGACTATATTTCCTATTTGACCATAGGCCCGAATGTGATCCCAAATATCTACTCACAGATCCATCCAGGAGGGAATTTCCAAGCTGCGCAATGTTAAAGAAGGTTCATCTATCTGAGATGAATGAACATAGAAAAAAACAGATTCACAGAAAGCTTCTTTCCAGTTTTTATCTGAAGATATTTCCTCTATCATCATAGTCTTGAATGTGCTCCCAAATGTCCCTTCGTGGATCTGCCCATGACCATTTCCAAGCTGCGTAATGTAAAGAAAGCTTTATCTATGTGAGATGATTACACATATCACAGAGTAGTTTCCTAGAAAGCTTCTTTACAGTTTTTGTCTGAGGCCGTTTCCCTTTTCACTATCCACACCAACATGATCAGAATGTCATTTGGTACCTGTTTCTCCAAAAGGGTTTCCCGGACGCTGTATGAGAAGAGAGGTACAACACTGTGAGTGGAATGCACAATTCACAAAGCAGTTCCTCGGAAAGCTTCTCTCCAGTATTGGTCTGAACATATTTGCTCTTTCACCGTAAGCCTCAAAGTGCTCCCGAATATCCCATCGCACGTTAAACATACACAGGGGTAGAAAACTGCTCAATGAAAAGAGAGGCTTAACTGAGGGAGAGGAATTAAGGCAACCCAGAGCATTTTCTCAGAAGGTTTCCTTCTTGATTTTATCTGAGGATATTTCTTTCTCCATATTCTAAGGATCGTTCCGAAATGTCCTTCCTCAGATTCCACAAAACAGTGATTTCAAGCTGCTCAATCCAAAGAATGGTTTAACTCTATGAGACGAATACACACATCGCAAAGCAGTTGCTCAGAACGTTTCTCTGCACGTTTCATTGGAAAACGTTTCTTCGCTCACCACAAGCCTCCGGGCGTCACTAAATATCCCTTCACAGACTTTCAAAGACAGAGTTTCGAAACTGGGCAAAATACATTAAGCATTAACCCTGTGAAGTGAATGAACAAATCAGAGAGCAGATTCCTGCACAGATTCTTCAAAGTCAGAGTTTTGAAACTGGGCAACATAGGGTAAGCATTAACTCTGAAGTGAATGCATATAGAAGAGAGCAGATTATTGGAACGCTTTTTTATTTCAGTATATTGCACGATTCGCCATAGTCCTCAATGCATTCCGAAATATCACTTTTTCGGTTTCACAGGAACATTGTTCAAACGCTGCCTTGGGAGAAAAGAGGTATAACTCCCTGAGTGGGATGCATACATCACAAAGTACTTTCTCAGAAAGCTTCTATCCAGTTTTTATCTGAAGATATTTCCTCTTTCACCGTAGGCCTGAGTGTGCTCCCAAATGTCCCTTCATGGATCTGTGCATGACAGAGTATCCAAACAGCGTAATATAATTAAAGTTTTAACTATGTGAGATGAATAAATATATCTAACACAAAGCAGTTTCACAGAAATCTTCTTTCCAAGTTTTGCCTGAGGATATTTCCTTTTTCACCATAGCCATCACTATACTCCCGAATATCTCTTGGTAGCTTTTTACACGAAAGGGATTCCGGAATCCTCTATGAGAAGGAAGGTATATTTCTGTGAGTGGAATGCACACGTCACAAAGCAGCTCCTCAGAAAGATTCTCTCCAGTTTCTATTTAAAGACGTTTCCTTTCTCACTGTAAGCCTCAAACGGTTCCAGAATATCCCTTTGCAGACTAAACAAAAACAGTGTTATGATACCGCTCTATGAAAAGTGAAGCTTAACTGTGTGAGCAGAATTCAAATGACACAGAGCAGTTTCACAGAATGCTTCCTTCTGGTTTTGTCTGAGGTTACTCCTTTTTCAGGATATTCTAAAGAGCATTTCCAGATGTCTTTTCTCAGATTCCACAGAAACAGTGATTTCAAACTGCTCAATCCAAAGAATCATAAAATGCTATAAGATGAATACAAACATCACAAAAGAGTTGCACAGAAAGATTCTCTCCAATTTTCCATGGAAGTCATTTCCTTGCTCGACAAAGGATTCCGGATACCACTTGCAATCCCTTCGCAGGAACCTCAAAGACCGACTTTCAAACTGGGGAATGTAGGGGAAGCTTTAACCCTGTGTAAAGAACGGACATGTCAGAGAGCAGCTTCTTGGAGTGCTTCTTTCTGTTTTTTATTGGGCGACATTTGACTTTTTGCAGTAGTCTTCAATGTGTTCCAAATATCACACTTTTGGTTTTACAGGAACAGTGTTCAAACTGTGCCTTTTGAGAAGAAAGTTATAGCTCCCTGAGTGGAATGCACACATCACCAAGCAGTTTCTCAGAAAGCTTCTCTCCATTTTTTATCTGACTATATTTCCTATTTCACCATAGGCCCGAATGTGATCCCAAATATCCCAATGCGGATACATCCCCGAGGGAGTTTCCCTGCTGTGTAATGTATAGAAACCTTCAGCTATGTGAGATGATTAAACATAGCAAAAAGCAGATGTAGAGAAAGCTTCTTTCCAGTTTTTTTCTGAAGATATTTCCATTTTCACCATAGTCCTGAATGTGCTCCCGATGGTCCCTTCATGGATCCGTCCATGACAGTTTCCAAGCTGTGAAATGTAAAGAAAGCTTCATCTATGTGAGATGGATACTCATATCTCAGAGTAGTTTCCTAGAAAGCTTCTTTACAACTTTTCTCTGAAGCTATTTCCCTTTTCACCATTGGCATCAACATGCTCTCGAATATCACTTGGTACCTCTTCCTCCAAAAGGGTTTCACCGATGCTGGATGAGAAGGGAGGTATAACACTGTGAGTGAAATGCACATGTCACAAAGCAGTTCCTCCGAAAGCTTCTCTCCAGTTTCGTTCTGAACATAATTCCTATTTCACCATAAGCTTCAAAGTGCTCCCGAATATGCCATCACACACTAAACATACACAGGGTTAGAAAACTGATAAATGGAAAGAGAGGCTGAACTGACTGAGAGGAATTAGGACGACACAAAGCAGTTTCACAGAAAGCTTCCTTCTGGATTTTACCTGAGGATATTTCTTTCTCCATATTCTAAGGATCGTTGACAAATGTCCTTTTGCTGATTCCACAAAAACAGTGATTTCAAGCTGCTCAATCCAAAGAATGATTTAACTCCTTGAGACGAATACACACATCGAAAGCAGTTGCTCAGAAAGATTCTCTGCAGGTTTCATCGGAAGACGTTTCCTCACTCACCACAAGCCTCCGGGCATCACTAAATATCCCTTCACAGATTCTCAAAAACAGAGTTTCGAAACTGGGCAACATAGAGTAAGCATTAACTCTGTGAAGTGAATGCACATATCAGAGAGCAGATTCCTGGAATGCTTCTTCCTCGATTTTATTTCAGTATATGGCACTATTCGCCAGAGTCCTCAAGGCCTTCCGAAATATCACCTTTTCAGTTTCACAAGAACAGTGTTCAAACACTGCCTTGAGAGAAAAGAGGTAAAACTCACTGAGTGGAATGCATACATCGCAAAGTAGTTTCTCAGAAAGCTTCTGCCCAATTTTTTGTCTGAAGATATCTCTTCTTTCACCGTAGGCCTGAATGTGCTCCCGAATGTCCTTTTGTGGATCTGTGTATGACGGAGCTTCCAAACTGTATAATATAATTAAAGTTTTAACTATGTGAGATGAATAAATATATCTAACACAAAGCAGTTTCACAGAAATCTTCTTTCCAGTTTTTGTCTGAGGATATTTCTTTTTTCACCATAGTCGTCGCTATACTCCCGAATATCTCTTGGCAGCTTTTCCTCCAAAAGGGATTCCGGAATCCTCTAGGAGTAGAAAGGTATATATCTCTGAGTGGAATGCACACGTCACAAAGCAGCTCCTCGGAAAGCTTCTCTCCAGTTCCTATCTGAANTCATAAGGCACAGTTTGAACACTGTTCCTGTAAAACCAAAAGAATGATATTCACAACACATTGAAGACTATGGCAAAAGGTGAAATGTCGTGCTATAAAAAACAGAAAGAAACACTCAAGAAAATGCTCTCTGACATATCATTTCTTTCCACAGGGTTAACGTTTACTCTATATATCCCAGTTTGAATGTCGGACTTTGAGTGTTAAGCGAAGGGATAGTAAGTGGGAATCAGAGGCCTGTGTCGAGCAAGGAAATGTCTTCCATCGAAAATTGAAGAGAAGCGTTCTGTGCAACACTTTTGTGATGTTTGTATTCATCTCATAGAGTTAAATAATTATTTGGATTGAGCAGTTTCAAATCACTGTTTCTGTGGAATCTTAGAAAGGACGTTTTGAAATGCTCTTTAGAATATCCAGAAAAAGAAATAACCTCAGACAGAAACCAGAAGGAAGCTCTCTGTGAAACTGCTCTGTGTCACGTGAATTTCGCTCAGAGGTTTAGGCTTCCCTTTTCATTGAGGAATATCATAACACTGTTTTTGTTTAGTCTGTGAAGGGATATTCAGGAGTGCTTTGAGGCTTACAGTGAGAAAGGAAACGTTTTCAGATAGAAACTGCAGAGAAGATATCTGTGGAGCTGGTGTGTGACCTGTGCATTTCACTCACAGAAATATACCTCTCTTCTCACTGAGGATTCCGGAATCCCTTTTGGAGAAAAAGCTACCCGGAGACATTTTGGAGTATAGGGATGGCTCTGGTGAAAAAGGAAATATCCTCAGACAAAACTGGAAAGAAATTTCTGTGAAACTGCTTTGTGTTAGATATATTGATTCATCTCGCATGGTTAAAACTGTTCTTGTATTACGAAGTTTCAAAACTCCGTCATGCACGGATCTGCGAAGGGACATCGGGGAGCACATAAAAGCCTATGGCGAAAGAGGAGATATCTTCAGATAAAAACTGGATAGAAGCTTTCTGAGATACTATTTTTTGATGTATGCCTTCCACTCAGGGAGTTATACCTCTTTTCTCACAACGGAGTGTTTGAACACTGTTCCTGTGAAACCGAAAAAGTGGTATTTTGGAACGCATTGAGGACTACAGCGAATAGTGAAATATACTGAAATAAAATCAAGGAAGAAACGTTCCAAGAATCTGCTCTCTGATATGTGCATTCACATCACAGAGTTAACGCTTACTCTGTGTTACCTAGTTTCAAAACTCTGTCTTTGAAGAATCTGTGAAGGGATATTTAGTGACGCCCAGAGGCATACGGTGAGGAAGGAAACATCTTCTGATGAAATCTGAAGAGAAACTTTCAGAGCAACTGGTTTGCGATGTGTGTATTCATCTCATAGAGTTCAACCATAGTTTGGATTGAGCAGCTTGAAGTCACTGTTTTTCTGGAATCTGAGGAAGGACATTTGGGAACGATCCTTAGAACATAGAGAAATAAATATCCTCAGGTAAAATCCACAAGGAAGCTATCTGTGAAACTGCTCGGTGTCATCTTAATTCCTCTCGCTCAGTTAAGACTCTCTTTTCATAGAGAAGTTTTCTAACCCTGTGTATGTGTAGGCTTTGATGGGATATTCGGGAGTACTTTCAGCCTTACGGTGAAAATTAAATATGTTCCGACCGAAACTGGAGAGAATTTATCGGAGGAACTGCTTTGTGACGTGTGCATTCCACTCACAGTGTTATACCTCTCTTCTCATACAGCATCGGGGAAATCCTTATGGAGAAACAGGTACCAAGTGATATTCGGGAGCATGTTGATGCCGATGTTGAAAAGGGAAATAGCCTCACACAAAACTGGAGAGAAGCTTTCTAGGAAACTACTCTGTGATATGTGTAATCATTTCACATAGATAAAGCTTTCCTTACATTACACAGCTTGGAAACTGTCATGAACGGATCCAAGAAGGGACATTCGGGAGCACAATCAGGACTACGGTGAAAAGGAAATATGTTCAGATAAAACTGAAAAGAAGCTTTCTGTGAATCTAATTTTCCTAAGTTTATTCATCTCCCATATATGAAGCTTTCTTAACGTTACACAGCTTGGAAAATTGCTGCTGTATGGATCTGCGAAGGGATATTTGGGATCACATTCGGGCCTATAGTGAAATAGGAAATATAGTCAGATTAAGACTGGAGAGAAGCTTTCTGAGAAACTGCTTGGTCGTGTGTGCATTCCACTCAGGCAGTTATAACTTTCTTCTCATAAGGCACAGTTTGAACAGTGTTCCTGTAAAACCAAAAGAGTGATATTCGTAGCACATTGAAGACTATGGCAAAAGTGAAACGTCGTCCAATAAAAAACAGAAAGAAGCACTCGAAGAAACTGCTCTCTGACATGTCCATTCTTTCCACAGGGTTAAAGCTTACTGTACATTTCCCAGTTTGAAAGTCGGTCTTTGAGGGATCTGCGAAGGGATAGTAACTGACACCCAGAGGCATGTGTCAAACAAGAAATGCCTTCCATCGAATTTGCAGAGAAGCTTTCTGCGCAACTCTTTTGTGATGTTTGTATTCATGTCGTTGAGTTAAATCATTCTTTGGATTGAGCAGTCTAAAATCACTGTTTCTGTGGAATCTGAGAAAGGACATTTGGAAACGCTATTTAGAATATCCTGAAAAAGAAATAACCTCAGATAAAACCAGAAGGAAGTTTTCTGTGAAACTGCTCTATGTTACGTGAATTACGCTCACACGGTTAA
>NW_016826500.1:0-11997 GCF_001698545.2 Rhinopithecus bieti
ATTAACATAATTCATCACATTAACAGGCTAAGAAAAAGAGAAAGCACTTGACAAAATCTAACACTCATAATAAAAGCTCCCAGCACACTAGGAACAAAGGTGACCTTCCTCAACTTGATAAAGAATATGGACAAAAAAACCTATTGTTAACATCATATCCAATTGTGAGAAACTAGAATCTTTCCCACTAAGATCCAGAAAGGGGGTCAGGAAAAACAAGGATGTCTCTTCTTACCACTTCTTTACGACATTGTACTAGAAGTCATAGCTAATGCAATTATGGCAAGAAAAACAAAATACATATTTATTGGGAAGATAAACTTTGTTCATAAATGGCATGTTTGCCTATGTAGAAGATCCAAAATAATTGAGTTTAATATACAAAAGTTCACTGAATGTCCTGTTTACCAGCAAAGAACAAGTGGAATTTGAAATTAAAAACTGGCTCATGCCCGTAATTCCAGCACTTTGGGAGGCTAAGGCAGGTGGATCACTTGAGGTCAGGAGTTCGAGACTAGCCTGTCCAACATGACAAAACCCCATCTCTACTAAAAATAATAATAAAAACCATTTCCAGTAGCACTCCCCAAAATGAAATACTTAGGCATAAAATCTAACAAAATATGTTCAAGACCTCATGAGGAAAACTAAAAAACTCACTCACAGGAAAACTAAATGGACAGGTAGTCCGTGTTCATGGATAGGTACACTGAATATTGTCAAGATGTTTTCCTTACAATGCAATCCCAACCAAAATCCCAACAATTTTTTTTTTATTTTTTTAATATCAACAAACTGATTCAAAAGTTTATTTGGAGAGACAAAAGACCCAGAACAGCCACTTCAGTATTAGAAGAACAAAGTTGAAGACTGACAATATCCAACTTCAAGACTTAGTATAAATCGACAGTAATCAAAACAGTGTGGAATTGGTGAAAGAACAAACAAAAGGATCAATGGGACAGAATAGAGAGCCCAGTAACAAAATATAGTCAACTAAACTAGTATTTTTAACAAATGGTACTGGAACGACTGGACATCCACATGCAAAGAAAAGCATAAACCTAGACACAGATCTTACGTCTTTCAAAAAAATTAAAACAGATCACATAGCCGCTGTCCTCATTAGTATAGTGGTGAAGTATTCCTGCTTGTCAAAATAGATAACAGATCTGAACGTAAAATGCAGCACTATAGAATTCATAGAAGATAAGGCAAAATCTAAGTGACTTGGGTTTGGTAATAACTTTTTAGATATGACACCAAAGGTACAATGTGTGAAATAATTGATAAGGTGGACTCTAATAAAATTAACATTTTCTGCTATGTCAAAGACTCTTAAATTAATTAAAATACAAGCCACAGACAGGGAGAAGATGTTTGCAAAAGATGTAAATGATAAAGAACTTTATTTCACAGCTGAAACCCCCAGAGTGGCACTGATAAGTATTATGTTATGTTACTTTAGTCGTTAAGCATACAAGCATACTTCCGAGGGTTGAATATAGACTACTGGCAGAAAATAGGCAGAATAGTTCACATTTAATTCTTGATGATGCTATGTTTAGCTTTCTTATTCTTTGAAATCCCACTGAGAAAAAATACTGGCATCTGCTCAAAGTAATTTCTTTTTCAGTTCACAATATTGTAAGTAATGTTACTGTATCATTTCCCTACTTGGACAGAGTGTAAAAATTTTGAGGAGCTTGTCTGCCAGAAATATCTTCTTCATTTGCAAAACATTAATGAGATATTATATTTAAATGATTTTATTTAATATTAAGTGTACTTGGTAAACGTGGCATAGAACATACAAAATAAAACAAATTTAAAATCTTTAGCTATTACATTTATAAGAGAGACTTGCTAATCATAACACTGTTCATAATGATTCTGAATAAAGCATTATTTCTTTTCCTGATACTAGCTATTCTCACGGGTGTGAAGTGGTATTGTATTATGGTTTTGATTTACATTTCCCTGGTGACTAGTGATGCTGATCAACTTTTCAAGTGCTCATTGGCCATTTGGAGCAATGTCTGTGTACATCCTTTGCCCAGTTTTGAATTGTGATGTTTGTCTTTTTGGAGTTCTCTATATAGTCTGGATATTAATTCCTTATAATGTATGCAGTTTACAAATATTTTCTCCATTCTCTGAGTTGCCTTTTACTCTGTTGACAGTGGTTCTTGATGCACGAAAAGTTTTAATTCTGATGAAGTCCAATTTGTCTGTGCTTTCTTTTGTTCCTGTGCCTTTGATGTTCTATGCAATAAATAATTGCCAAATTCATGGTCATGAAGCTTTTTCCATTTTCTTCTAAAAGGTTTCTAACTTCAACTCTTACATTTAAGTCTTTGGTCTATTTTAAGTTACTTTTTGTATTTGGTGTTAGGTAAGGGTCCAACTTCATTTTAGCTAAAATTTTATGTATTTTAAAGTTTATTATGAAAATCATGAAACGTTTAGTTGAATAGAAAATTTTGTGCAGTGGAATTAACTGAATCTTTAAAACCTTTTTATTATGGAAATATCCAAACTAATCCATACATAGAAGAATATAATGAGTCCCCCATGTGCCCAGGGCCCAGCATTAATTGTCAGTATTTTGCCAATCTCATTTCATTTACACACACACCCACACACACATTTTTTCCTAGAAAATTTTAAGTGAAATCACAGATGATATGTCATTTTACCCATAAGTACATAAATGTACATTTCTTAACATGGTATGTCTTTCATCTTCTGTTTTGTTCTTTTATACATTATACTATATGTCATTATCAGACCTTGTAAAATGAACGAGAATTCCTTAATATGTCATATCCAGTTAATGATTGGCATTTCTGCTCTAGCTAAAGTACAGTTTAGGAGGGGGTTTGAGGATATTTTTTAACATTAAGATATAACCTTTTATAACAACTGCTTAACTGATTGTTCCTAGAGTCTAACATTTCTGTCGGCAAATTGGAAATTAGTATACATAGATATAAATTCTGTGCATTTTGCTTTCAATCTAAAATCATAGTTAAGATTACTGGCCAGGCACAGTGGCTCACACCTGTAGTCCCAGCACTTTGGGAGGCCGAGGCAGGTGGATCACTAGGTCAGGAGTTCAAGACCAGCCTGGCCAAGATGGGGAAACCCCGTCTCTACTAAAAATACAAAAAAATTATCTAGGTGTGGTGGCAAGTACCTATAGCCCCAGCTACTCAGGAAGCTGAGGCAGAGAGTTGTTTGAACCTGGGAGGCGGAGGTCGCAGTGAGCCGAGATTGTGCCACTGCACTCCAGCCTGGGTGACAGAGCGAGACTCCATCTAAAAAAAATAAAAAATAAAAAATAAATAAAAAAAAATAAAAAACAGATTACTATGCTAGAAAGTCTTCCTGTAGGGGCATTTCTAAGAAACATTATGATGGGCATTGCCTCTGGAAAGCAGGCGTGAATAGATGGTTGGGTGGGGTCTATCATAGAAAGGAAGACCGTTCTCTATGTAGTCACTTGTACCTTCACATTTTGCCTTTTGTTTTGGTCTTGTTTTGAGACAAGGATCTTGCTCTGTCACTCAGGCTAGAGTGCAGGAGGAGATCATAGCTCTCACTTGAACTCCTGGCTCATGATCCTTCTTTCCCCAGCTCCCTGACTAGCTGGGGATTACAGGCATGCAGCCCCATGCTGGCTTGTAGTTTGCTTAGGTGGGTATTTTAAACCTAGATTCTTTGTTTGTTGTTGGTTTTGTGTCTTGACTTGTCTGGTAGTGTTCGCATTGATTATTCTGTGCGACGATAGCAGTGGTGGCAAGCGAGAGTACATGTAAGGAGACTGGTGAATGATCTGAATAGTAGGTTGCATGGCTTTAGGTAGGAGTGCATGTTCATTTTTCTGATCCTGTCAAGTGGGTATTGGAGGCTTATTTGCGTATGCTGGTCATGAATGAGACAAAGTGAGTAAGGGATTATTTGTGATTCTTGTATTTGTCTATTTTTCTTACATACGTTTTGCAAATAAAAGATGTTTTTTTTAAACTAAGTTATAACAACACAAAAGATACTCTGGTGTCGAATATACTTAATAATAGGAAGTTTAAATTAATTTATTTTTAATTTTTTAGGAATCTCTGTGACATAATCAATTACTTTGTTGTTATAATTTCAGGTGAACCCATAGTGTAGCCTTGAAATGGATAATTGAATACCTATATATGTCATGCACTTCTGCTTTGACATATGGCCATTTTGTACGCCTGGTACTCCATACAAAGTATATTGTTTGGTTCTGTGAAGTTCGTAATATGTTCGCTGCTACAGAGTGTATTGTGGGTTTAAGATCTATGTTCTTTGGTTTTCGTCTTTAGTCATAGAATCTGGGTCTAACGTAGGTTGCTAAACATTTTCCAGAAGGAATTTTCTCTAAATTTTCTCTAAATTTTTCCATTGCATTTCGATTCCTTTTCATTTTTTTGCTGTCTTAAATTGGATCCAGTCCATATGGCAATGTTGCGCGCCTTCTATATATTATGAGCATTTTTATGAAAACATTCCGTTAGTTCTATGAAGAGTATAGTTTGTTGGAAATCATAACAACATTGAATAATTAAAGGTAGTGATAGTGGATGGAGGCTATGGGAATGTACTGCGTAAGTCTGTGATGTCTAAGAGAGTGTTGTTGATTCTTTTATATCTTGTTGGTGTGTGCTGCTGTTGTTGGTTGTTATTGCGAATTTGCCGAAGAGACTTAACTTGGTGGAGTATATATTGAAGTTGCCTTCATGTTGGTCTTTAGCGCCGATTATAGGAAGCACTAATGAGAAGGATGGGAGAGGCAGAGTAGAGATAAAGATGGCATTGATCGATTTGTCAACGAAGTCCTTGGTGAAGATTAAATTTGATTTAAGCATTATTTTTTTAGTTTTTGTGTAAGTAGAGTTGCGTTTTAGGACTTGTATTTTTTTATATAACTATAAAGAGATAGATATTCTTCGAAGTTGAGGATTATGAGCGATTTGGTTGTTGGAGCTCTTAGCTCATATGTTGAGTTTTTATAATTTTAGTTTGTTAGGGTGTAGTTTAAGAAGGTAATATATTATTATTCTTGATTGCGCAAAGAATTGGCTATATATTGAGCTAGTTGATTTGTTGTTAGATCGATATGTGGTCGTTACATTTAATTGCAAAGAAAATGGTCTCACTTTCTTTTTAAGCAGAATTGTAATCTTTTTATACAATTGGTATGGTACAATTTATGTTGTTCAAGAGTGGTTTTGGTGTTTCTCCAATAGTATGATGAGGCCCTAGTCCTGCCGAGCAGTTGATGCTGCAAATTATCCGATCCAGGTGAGCTATGTCGTAATTAATAGTGACCAGTTATTTTAAAAAATTTAATTGTATTCATTAAAAATTTTTAGTGTCCTGTCCCTTAAGCCACAGAGTAATTTTGAATATAATAGAAACAAAATAACATTTTGAAAAGTAGATTTTGTACTACTTTTAGTGGATTTCGTATCAATATATAATGCTAGGCTGAAAAAAATATGTAAGTTAAGAAATGAAGATAATAATTTCACACACCAAATAAGAAAATAGATTTAAAAAGAAATCAAAACAGTACAAAACCTGGTTCCTGTTGCTAGATATTTAAACTCACTGTAGGAAATCCAAGAGACAAACAGGAAGACTGAAAAAAGGGATATGTTAAAACCAGCAGAGAATGTTAGCAGAGTCATAATGACCAGAAGAATTATTTAATCACTATTTTTACAGTCATTTTATAAGTAACCTTTGGTTATTCTCACCTTGTGAAAGGTATAGAATGATTCTTTGGGTAGAAAGATACTGAGAGTGAATTCGCATATTTTAGTTAATTGGTACATCAATATGATAATGATTCTTGATATATCATTAACAGTATAAAGAAATAAAAGATCAATTCTGGCATCCCAGGAGATTCCTCGGTAAGGTAATAAGATTAAAAATCAGAATTTTAAAAAACACAATTAAGATATTATTTTTATACTTCTTTGAAAGTCTGGTAAGAGGGAAAGACAAAGAATAAAAACAGAAGAAAAATTCCAATAGTTTTAAACTGCTTTACAATTATAAACACAAAAGGATAATAAAGAAAAATTAACTTGACAAATGAAGAAAATATTGCAACAATCTTAAGTAGGCATGTGGGGTTCTTACTCTTCATATGTATCTGTACAGAATTCAATAGCCCTGATGACCCAGTAGAAAAATTGCAACGATCAGACCTCAACGGAAAAATGGACAAGGGACATAACCAGATAATCTAAAACTAAAAAGAAGAAAAGAAAAACAATTGTTATTCTAGATTAAATCTAAAATGCAAATTAATAGGATATCTGGTTTTTCCATATCAGGTTTTCCAAGTATTTTTTTAAAGTTCATATGATTAAAAAAATCCGTGATACAAACAATTCTTCTAATTTGAGGTAAGACTGTAAATTGAAAACAGCATTTTCTGGAAAACAGTTTGTGACATAAGAACTTTATAGTTTATACTCTTCGTCCAGTTTATTTGTAGAAATTTTTTTCTAAGGATAAATCATTTTATGTACAGAATGATGTAATATAATGTTTATAATAAGAGAAAGTAAGTTTAATAATTTATTATTGAACTTTATAAACTAAAGAATAAAATTTGAAGAATGATGAATTTGGAAAATATTTGTTATGTAATATATAAGTACAATGTTTATATTTAAAAAGCAAAATACAAAACTGTAAATTTAAAACTGCGCTGTCCAATACGGCAGCAACTAGTCACATGTAGCTTTTTTTTTTTAAGGCACAGAGTCTCACTCTGTCACCCAGGTTGGAGTGCAGTGGTGTGATCATAGCTCACTATAACCTCAAGTTTCTGGGCTCAAGCAATCCTCCTGTGTCAGCTTCCCCAGTAGCTGGTATCACATGTGCATGCCACCATGCCCGGCTAATTTTTTAAGTTTTTTGTAGAGATAGGGTCTCACTGTGTTGTCCAGGTTGATCTTGAACTTCTTGCCTCAAGCAATTCTCCCATTGGCTTCCCAAAGTGCAGAGATTACAGGAGTGAGTCACCACTCAGGCAGCATGCAGCTTTTGAACACTTGGAATATGTCCAGCCTGAAATTTTAGATATGTATACACCCACAAACATACACATGTCCTATTTTGATGTTCTATAATTAATTTCCTCTCAGTTTTTAACTTTTATCTATCTTATTAATGTACAGAATTTCCCTGAAATCTTGCTATGGGAAATATCTTGGTGTAAATTCAGATGGGCTTGTTGTTGGTCTTTCAGATGCAATTGGACCAAGAGAACAATGGGAATCAGTCTTTCAAAATGTAAGTGCTGTTATTGTTTATAAAAACTTCCTGTCAGTGTAACAGAAAGTCTGTAACAGTCAATGATAATATATTTAAAAAGAAAAAGTAGGATGCAATAGTATAATACGTTAAATTGGAACAAATCAATAAGCACGTAGAGCCTTAAAGAGATCTCAAAATATAGTGCAACAAAAACAGCATTAGCACTTTTGCCCACGATTATTTCTCTATACCCTAGTGCCTAGATATGGATCTCATTTCCGTTAAAGAACCAGTCAATTTTAGGTCTCAGAGTAGGAAAACAGAATAGTTCCTAAGTATCTTCTTTGTAGCAGAAATCATGGATGCTTTCAGAAACATTAGAGACTGTAAGTGAACACTGGAGCAAGCTAAGACCAAGTGGTGACAATTTGTGCATAAAATAAATAATAATAGTTCATTGAAGTAAATTATCTCTAAAAGACTTTCAGTTCCTAAACTTAAAATAGTGTACGAAAAGATAGTTTTAATGTAAAAGAAGAAAAAAGATAATATTCTTGATTTTGGTAAGTAGACAGTTGTAGTATATGGATGTTTTGTTAAATCTTTGTTGGTACAGAATACATAATTTCCTTTCTCTGTGTGAGAAGTAAAGATTGAACAAAAGTATGTGAGTGCTAAACAGTCTTTAAAAAGTAGGTAACTATATCAAAAAGAGTAAGGACCAGGGGGCACAAGATAAGCTCAGCCTTTGAGTAACACTTTGGTGGTATACAATCAGGAACTGAAAATAGGAACTCAGCAGTGTTTCCTAAGATGACAAATTAAACAAACATCCCCCCAGAAAGAGGTAATCACTTAGACTAATTTCCTCATCCCCTAGGATAAAATCTTGTCAGTGACTTGAAAACTATTTTGACCCAACCCATTGAGAAATGCATTTTTGGATTGCAGCCCAGCACACACATACGTATAACTGAAGCAAGAGCTGTACTTAACAATACTTACTTGTTCATGTGTTATGCAGCTTGATATTTCTTATTCTCTTTTACCCCTTCCTCTGTGTGTCTGTGAGTATTCCCTTTTCTTTTTCCCCCAAATACCATTCAGGAACCACTACATTGATTTCATGACCCACTAATGTGTTGCAACCCCTTTGAGAGGATCCTACTAGTTATGATGAGATACTTCTAATAAAAGTTACACCAGTAGAAAAGGCCAATATATCATAAGGCCAGGATGATGAGCTGGATAGTTCTAATAATACAACACTTTAGGAAAGTTCATTTCATTTTAGGAAGGACACTAAGTTTCAAAAATTTAAATGAAAGAGAGTCTTAAAACTCTATTGCTAAAAGACTCAGCTGAATAATCTCTGGCACAGGTTTAAATCGCCTTGGACCACAGCAGCATGTTCCAGGGCTCAGCAGGTGCCATCCAGACGAGAGACCACCAGCCCTTGCGACCTTGACCAAGAAATTAAATCCATGTTATCATCACTTTTCTAACTGGATGTGATATAAGTTGTATCACATATTTTATACATTTTATATATACATATTTATATTAAATATATACATATTTTATAATCATTGTATTTGTAAATATTTTGTCTAAATGTTATGCTGTTCCAAGTTTTCCAAAAGAATCAACCAAATACAAGTTATAAATAAACATTATATTTGTTAAGGGAATCAAGCTAACCAAATTTATAACCCAGATTTAGATACACAAGATCAGTTTTTAAAGTTTTGTTTAATAGAAAGCAGTGTAATACATCAAACATTAAACAACTAAAAAATCATATGAATATTTACTTTCACACACAAAAGTCCCTCAGACATTGATTCTTAAATTCAAAACATCAAAGGCATTGCATATGCCTTTTCGTGTTTTGTAATTGTGAGGAAAATAAATTTTAGTTAAAATGCTAATATTTGAACAAAGTGTACACTCATAATTATGCTCTTGTCTTTAAAGTTAATTTTTCAAACTGAACTAAATCAGTTACATCACCGTAGATGTTTTAGAAAGGAAGCAATCCTACTTCATCTAATTAGAATTTAGTCCTACTAGGAAGATACACTAAGAATGTTTACTGTGGTAATCTTTGAATAGTAAAATCAGAGGTGATTTCGGTTTCCTTTTCTGCATGTTCTTGTATTACATTTTTCGGGTTTCTCTAAGTTCTTTTCTGTGATTTTAAATCAGGGAGGAAAATTAATTCAGTCTAAACACTTAACATTTCTTCTACAAGAAGTATCCTCATGGCTCTCTATTTTGTTATTTTGTTTCACGTAGGGGAAAATGGCTTTACTGGCCTCAAATGGCTGCTTTATTAGATGCAATGAAGCCAGGGACATAGAAGCAAAAAGTAAAACAGCAGCAGGAGAAGAAATGATCAAGGTAATTATGACATTTTATACAGATGACTACATTTACACATGCAATGTGACTGTATCTCTTTAAAATGTTAAATCATCATTTACTGTCACTTTAAAGGTTTAGTTAATAGCTTTTTATAATGTGGTGTTTCAAACGGACTCATTTTTTATTATAAATCCCATAATTGATGATTTGTTTGTACAATGTGATAGAGAAATCAGTGCATCTAGGAGCTACCTTGCCATTATCTCTATGGATTAGTATCTTTTTTTTGAGTAGTTCTACATGATCTTTTTAGACTTTCGTTTTCTTGTTTTCTTGCTTGTATTTTAAAATCTAATTTTTAAAATAGATAATATGTGCATGTGGTTCAACACTTTTAAATAAAAGCCTATGAAGACATCTGCCTGCCATGCGCTTACTCACCTGTGTCCCAGCTCCTGTTCCTATCTCTTTCCCTTTGTTTTGTTTTTTTATAACCTCCTAAAATTTCTTTATAAACATATGAATATGTTTATAATTTTCAACTCTTTTACACCAAAGGTTGCCTCGTCTATAGTCTTCTATACTTTGATTTTTTTTCCCCCTTAACATTGTATCTTGGAGAGTTTTCTACTATTAGTTTGAATGTAGAAAGTTTTCTCTTTTTCTTTCTTTTCGTTTCTTTCCCTCTCTTTTTTAACAGCCATATAATATTCATTTTAGGGATGTACCTTAATTTGTTCAGTCTCTTATAGATGGAAATTTAGGCTGCTTCCAGTCTTTTGCTCATATACACAGTGCTGCAGTACAAAACACTGAATATGCATCCATTTGTAGATGTGCGGGTGGACCTGAAGATAAATTTCCAGAAGCAGAATTACCAGGTCAGGGGTATATGTGTTTGTATTTACATAATGCTTGAGCATCCGTGATGATAATTGATTTGCTTTAATGCGACCCCCAGAGCAAATGCCAGAGAAAAGGCCAGTAGGCAAGGCAAAAAAAGTTTATTTACAAGCCAATGTGAAGGAGGGAGCGAGATTCACCGGTCCCCGGCGGTGGAGGCTGACGAAGTCACTCCGGCATTCTCGGATGAGGTTCCTGGGTCCCGTGTACGAGGAGGGGCCAAGGAAGTTCGCTCCACGCACCCACTGGGAGCGGCTTTTATGTCCTGGGCCCAGGAGTGGGAGGACAGTGGGCGGGACATAGGCGGGTCGGGGGCGGGGCGGTAGGCGTGGCTAGGCGGGCTCCGGTTTCTCTCCGTCGGAAGTCGGGTTGCGCCTGCGCAGTCGACCCGTGTCTTTCCCAGGCACAGGAAAGTTGACGGTGAAGAACCCGGAACTGCGCCGTCTTGCCTCCATTCGTCCAAACAGTCCAAACTTTTATTGGTAATAGTGATAAAGGGCAGTGTGGTCTGTCTGGCTACTTCCTGCTGTTAAGGGACGTCATTAAGGTTGGGGTCAATGGTTGGTATTTGGACGCACGGATGAAGAAGCATCTGGTTGAAGGTGACACGCATGATCTCCGAACCTTGGCTCGGAGAAATTTGATTAAAACAGGAGCGAGACATAAGACAAAACAGAGGATTAGTATGGGAATTAGGAACGGGAGCATCTGCTGTATTACGGGCAGCAGCCATACCGGTGGTCCGGGGGTGAAGGGGGTATTGTAGGATCTTAATTCTGCTTTAATCCTGTTAAGGGTTTGGATGTTAGTGTCTACTAGGCCTGACTCATTTACATAATAGCAGCATTCTTCTCCTAAGAAGAGACATGTTCCTCCTTTTTCGGCAGTAAGTAAATCTAATGCTCACCTATTTTGTGCTGCTACCTGGGCCACTGAGGTAATTTGACGATGCAGAGAGGCCAGGCTTTCAGCTGAAGCCTCTATGGCCTCTCGGATGTGAGCTGCTAGAGATTGGGTAGACTGTACCGAGTGGACAAGTGCCCCAGTTCCAAGCCCTGATGCCACTAAGGAGGCGGCCAGGGAGACTCCGATGACTAGGGGAAGGAAGACAGCCCATTTTTGGAGATCATTAGGAGGAGGGTTAAATTGTATGACGAGTTCAGCTACTTTTGCTTTGCTATATATGGTTAAACTAGGTACTAGGGACACTGGGACACAAAGGGATTGACCAATGGATGTGTGATTAAGGACCTTGAAGAGGGTTTTGTTGCACCAGAAATAACCTCCGATGGGAGCCGTCTGGGTCTTAGCGGGTGGCTGGGTATAGTTACACCAGGAGGTGTTTGGGGTAGAGTAGCAGAAAGGAAGGATTGGACTTTCTGGGCTTTGGTATAGTGGGACTTGGAGTAAGAA
>NW_016826500.1:17428-27498 GCF_001698545.2 Rhinopithecus bieti
TCCTCTTGACACATGCTTTTTCTGTTCCTTGGCATTCCTTCCCGGTAGTGAGCATCCTGAACATTGCTTTGTTTATCTCTGTCAGGAATCACAGGCTGCATCCAGTCTGACCCAGATTTGCTCTGTGAGGCATTGTGGGGGCTGGAGTGGAAGGCACCAAGAGATGGAGGAAATGTCTTTTCTAAAATGCCCTTCATTCTTATAATTAGAGCATAAAAATTTATGTTACATTTTTCTCTACTACCAGTGTAATTTAAAAGCCTCTATCAAATGTCTGTATGTACTTCATGTTAGGTTTCCAGTCATATGTTTGATTTCTTTTTACAATAGTCTTGATTTCAAATAATTTCAAATCTAAAGCTCAAACAATTTCAATCTAAAATGTAGGTATTATTGTTAGAGAAGTGAAATGTTAGTTATGTTTTTTCATTACATGTACCCGGCACATGTGTTGTAGTCTCGAATCTGCATCAGGCTCCTGTGAAGTGGATGTGAGCTCAGCCTTAGAGACAGGAAGACAGCCTCTGACCCTCCTTACATCCTCGTGGTTTTTGTCAGTCAGTTCATGGAAATCACATAGTGATTTCAAGGTGTGGTAAAGACAGGATGTGTACCCAGGCCCAGCTGACTCCTAAGCCACTCAATATTTCATAGCGCATTGCTTCTCAGGAAACAGGTCATTGGGGAAATGCAGATGGGTTTGTGACTTATCTTTAATTTTATTTATTTATATTTTATTGTATCATGTTTATTTTTCATCTGGATATCATCACAAAAGTGTTATCAAAGGCAACAACTGCAAATATATGTGCAGTGCTTTGCACTTATACAAAGATACAAAGATACTTATACAAAGATTGTGTTTTTCACTATTTAAAGCAGTTTTCAGATGAAATACAAAGTTTTCTGGGTCTCTTTGGTTAGTCAAGTAGCTGGAATCTCTGAACAGTGATTATTTAGGACTCTTTTCCTTTACTGTTTAATTGCAGACTCTCCTAATCTCTGTCAGCCATTCACATTTATGACCTTGCCTTATCTACCAGAACACAGATCCCTCTTACTAAAGGCAGCATTGTGTTACAGGCCCTAGCAGGGAATGTTTTCAGGTCTTCCAGGACCCTCTAATCAAAACTGTCACAAAGATGTCATTGGCACAAATACATTA
The DNA here is from genome assembly GCF_001698545.2 of Rhinopithecus bieti. Taxonomy (NCBI): domain Eukaryota; kingdom Metazoa; phylum Chordata; class Mammalia; order Primates; family Cercopithecidae; genus Rhinopithecus; species Rhinopithecus bieti. The sequence continues at coordinate 18,594 of NW_016826500.1, forward strand.
TTTGTCATCACTTTCTAAGCAGTCCTGGAATTGGACGCTGGCCACAGAGATCCTTAGGAGACATGAGTCCTTACCTCTGCTAATTGCCTGTTCTGTGGGTGATCCTAATTGTTGAATGCAGATCAGTTAACTTATGACATGTGATAGTAAATATCTATCCAAACTTAGGAGGATATAAGAAGTTAGTAAAAGAGGTGGGTTCCAATTAATTAAAACAAGTTGTATAATGTTAAAAGTTTTAATACATTTGGTAATAGTCTGTGCGAAGTAAAATAGCTATCTTAAGCTTTCAATCTGATCAAATGAACAGTTGTCTACTAGGGATAATTTGATCCTAGTATATTCACCGGGAGGACAAAATTAAATTAGTTAATGATTGCTTTATTGCCTAGCAGGATCTGATGTGTAAAACGTTTTTGAAATAATTTTGTCTGTAGTGTTTCTGACCCAAGGGCTGTGGAGGAAGCATGTGGTAGCAGTTACTCATATAGCTTATATATGTGAAGTAAAAACACATAGCCAAAACCTGTCTTTTTCTGAATATAGTTGATCAGTTAATTATTTCTTCTGCATAAGAAATCATCTTGAATGTTCTTATGTGATACGTAAAGTGGGGAAGATGGGAGATAAACATATAACCCATTGGATTCTCTTTTCCAATATCTAGATTAGATCCTGTGCTGAAAGAGAAACCAAGAAAAAAGATGACATTCCAGAAGAAGACAAAGAAAATGTAAAACAATGTGAAATCAATTATGTGTATGTATTCTTTTCCTTTTAGACCTACAGATTTGACAGTGAAGTGCTTCTCAAAGTACTTTCAAAATAAATTACCTAATTAGTTGGGGATGGTGGTGCACACCTGTAGGCCAAGCTACTCGGTAGGCTGAGACAGGAGGATTGTTTGAGCCCAGGAGTCCAAGGCTGCAGTGAGCTCTGATAACCACTGCATTCCAGCCTGGGTGATAGAACAAGACCCTCTCTGACAAAATTAAATTAAAACTGATGGACAAGAAGAGGCAACACAATGTAGCCTCCGGGACAGAGCACTGAGCTCAATGCTTTTCTCAAGGCTTCAGTTTTCTTAATCATCCTACAGCTCTCAAAACTAACATCATCCGGGTTAGTCCGTCTCCCTGTTCATTCATAGAATGGGTGTGATGCCAGTCAAAGGCTGTACTATGGCCAGGACACGGAGGACTCCAGCCGGCATGCCCTAATAGAAGTGGGGCCTTGTGATTCTTCCCAATGAGTGGCCCTCCTTTTGAGGGGTCACGGAGGTCATCTTTGTTGTTGAAAACCTCCAGCTTATTAAAAAAAATACAATTATACCTTTTTTTGTTTTGTTTTGTCTCCCCTAAGATGGAGTCTCTCTCTGTCACCCAGACTGGAGTGCAGTGGCATGATCTCTGCTCATCGCAGCCTTCGCCTCCCAGGTTCATGTGATTCTCCTGCCTCAGCCTCCTGAGTAGCTGGGACTACAGGCACGCGCCACTATGCTCAGCTAATTTTTGTATTTTTAGTAGAGATGGGGTTTCACTGTGTTGGCCAGGCTGTTCTCGAACTCCTGACCTCAAGTGATCTGCTTGCCTTGGCCTCCCAAAGTGCTGGGATTGCAGGCATGAGTCACTGTGCCTGGCCTACAGTTAGACTTTTTTAATAAGTGAAAAAGAAATTAGCAGTATTTATAAATTTCATAGTAAATATGTATAATCAGAGTTTGAGGTATTTTTCAATGAAGACATTTTCTTTGCAGAAATAAATTTCAGAGCTTCCATGACCACAAACTTAAAATAAGTAAAGCAAGACAGTAAAATTCTTAAAAAAGCGCCTTCCGCGTCGATGCGATTGTTGCATGAGACGCTTTTCTGGAGGCAGGGTAGCCCTATTGTATTTACCTTACTTCCGCACTTGCCTTTTCAAGTAGCGCAATAGAAATCGCGTGCCTGTTTAGCAAAACCTATGCCTTCTCTTAAATTCACTATTTAGTTTTTCACATTTTTGTCTTGTAATTTCTCAATTTATGGAATGTGCGCACATATTACTTAGAGAGGACAACATAAGTTTGGGAAAAGACTGTCAAGAATAATATCTTAGAAATTATAACCACATTCGAAGTATGATACTTTAAGCAAATTTTCAGGGGTTTGACTGTGTCTACTTTTATCGTTATCTTTTATAACTATTAGAACCAGAGTTAGAAAGAAACTGTTTGACTAATATAAAATTATGTGGATTCTGTTAGAGTAGTTCAGTTTCCTTAAAATAAGAATAGATCAGCTAAAAATCTAAAAGCTAAACAAGCGAAATTGAAGCAGTTTTATTGTAAGATTTGGAAGAGTGCAGGATGTTTATCATAGCACATTATTAATATTTATTACTCTTCCTATGTGGATAAGTAATATCCTAGATTTACAACATAGGAAAACAGGCAGAGACGTTTAGCTGTGAGTGTACAAGTATAAATCAATTAAGTGCCAGATTTTGATAATCACCAGCCGCTCATTGAAGTCCTATGTTGCAAAGTTACTCTTACCCTTTTTTTACATTTCTTGATAAGGCAATGTTTAATTACATATTTCCTGTTAACTAGCTGGTAGACGTCATACCTAAAGTTAGTACATAATGTTAAGAATTTTTTCCAGCTGAGTAAATGAATACGTATCTAGATGGAAGAAATCAAGAAGAGGATATAAAATACAATCAGGATGTGAACTCTAAAACGGAATAAGCTCTGTGTCCTGTAACTTTTATCACTTCTAATAATACAGCATTCTCACCATGTTGAATGGAAATTTAGAGCACCCTTAAATTCCAGAATAATTAAAATTGCTGTTGTGGATTGAAAAAGCCCTTAGGCAATGTTTATTGACTATTAGGAAATAATTTTTATAAGATTAGAATCCATTTTTTATAGAAATCAAATTTAAAAGTATATATATTTTAATATGTGTTGTGGTAATATAATAACCAAAATTGACCACACAGTTTTAAAGTTTTATATTTAGCAGCAGTTGAATATATATGGCATGTTTTACGTAGATTAATTTTATTATTTTTCTTTGCTTAGGAGAGCCAAATTGAAAGCCGACAGATACTGCAAATGACTGATATTTTTGTTTCTGCCTTATCTTTTTGTGTTTTTTTTCTGAATAAAATACTCAGAGGAAATGCTTTTACAGAATTCTTGAGTTGTTGTGAAATTATTGTTTAGTAACTAGTTTAACCAGCATTAAACAAGCTTAATCAAGATTCTTCATGGATGTACTTTTTAGCTAACTACAATTTTTCACATGGAAATGAAACTTATCGTACACATTTAATGTATCACAGAATTTTTTTCTGGATTTCCTGCCCTGAAGCATGCAGTGTACTAGAAACCAATTCTTCCTGCGCTGCTTGTGGAATCTGTCTTACTGGATCATAGTCTTTACTTTATACAATAGATACTTGATCAGTGCCTTTAATAGAAAGTTAGAAATTCCCAATCCAATCAACAAGGCTTTGATTCTACCTCCGAAGTACTACCCAGATCACAGACAGCCCAAATATCAGAACTAGGGGGCTGGACAGAGAGGGCAAATCATCTGTTAGGGAGTGGGACCGAAAGTGGAAACATTACAAAAGAGCAAGTAGGCTCAGAACAGAGGGGAGATCAGTGCTGGGGAGATCAGTGCTGGGGAAACTCCCTACTGAGGACGGGTTAGCCACATTGGATATGTATGGGACGCTTTTGTCCTTGTGGGCTGGAATGGAAGCTGAAGAAGTTCAGTTGCTAAGTGTTGCTTAGGTCTGCTTTGTTGAAGCCTGTCTCTTTCAGAGTTCCTAAACACAATATTTCCTTGGCATCTAATCCCAGTGAGCGCTCCAAATCCAGGCTGTATATCAGATGTCACGAGAAATTCTGCCTCAGGACTGAGGTTGGTTCAAGCATCTCGATGTTGTCAAAATTCCGTCTTGTGTGCGGGCCTAACCTGAAAGACCCTATGGAGTTCTAGCCTTTCGATTCCATCTGTCACCAGATCTAGAGTTACATGGCATCTGTACAAGCTCGGTAGCTGAGGCACGGGATCAGGCCTAGAAAGGAGCTTTTGGAGCGTTTGTTGTAGGTCTAACTCTAGCTTGGCCCTCCAGTTCCGATAGCTGCACTTTGTCTCATCTTGGGTTCTGATCCTTGGATTGGGAACAAAGTAACTACTCTGATCCCGCAAAGCAGTGGTTCCTGTTCCCAACTGGTGACTATTTTGTCTCCCAGGGGACATTTTTTGGTTTTCACATCTGGGATACGGTGTTAGAAGGTAGAGGCTAGGGATGCTGCAAAGCATGTGGCAAAATCCCGTTCCGCCCAGAACGCTAATAGTACCAAAGTTGTGCAACCTTCCCACCCAAAGGCCTGGTCTATTCCTTGCTTTTGACAGCTCCCTAACCCTTAAACACAGCAGTTCAAATTTATCTGCATAAGCGTCTCCGAGGGACCTGCACGTTTCTAATGTCGACTGCCCAGATCCATCCATGGAGATGCAGGCTTAGCAAGTCTCCAGTGTCGACTGCTGAGACCCATCCGTGGAGACGCAGGCTTAGCAGGTCTCCAGTGTCGACTGCTGAGACCATCGCTGGAGACACAGGCTTAGCAGGTCTAGGACTGGGCTCCACATTTGCATGTGAACAAGTACTCCGGGTCATTCGGAAGCAAGCGATACAAAGCACACATTGAGAATCACCGCCTTCACGAGACTGAATCTTGCCTCCCACTTGGTATCTGAGACCATCTGCCTGCTGACTGGTTTTCCTGGCACAAACATTCTGCATGTAGGTACGGTGTGTTCTTGGACTCCACGTCACCTCGTTCACCCTCATGTTCCCTCGGTTCCTGACCCCAGTCCAGCCAGCAGAACTAATTACAGATCTTGACAACAGAAGATACAGACTTAAAATAATACATTGCCTATTCCCGCGGACTTTATCCACTAGTGAAGGAGGACAAGTGGACAAATGGAGAGGGTAGGTGGAGTCTCCATCCCTGTTTCTCCCATTCCGCTTTATACAAACCCCGGCTAGACCACCGGGAGAGCAACAAGAGGTTAAGAATGACTGCATCTAAATATTGTCATCTGGTCCACTCTTCTGCCATCTTGAACACAAGGATATCATGAGTTTCGTTTAAACCACTACTGAAACCAAGATGATCTGGCTTAGCCCCTGACAGATCAGTCTAGTAATCTTATCAAAACCAAGATTACCTAAAGCACTAACCAAAGGAAAACCTCACACACCCCAACCTGTGACTGCTCACATTTTTCAGATTGAATAATTTCAATTGTATTTTAGGTTCATTGACTCTTTACCACCTCCAAGCTGCTCCTGAAGACAACTGATTATAATTTTTAACTTGGAAAACTTTCTCACTTCTAGAATTTCGACTTGAACCTTTGTTATTATTGTAGTTTCTTCTTCTCTGCTGTGATTTCCTATCCATTTATTATAAGGGTTTTTGGAGTTTTTATTTCAGTCAGAATTATAATAACTACTTTAAAAATTCACACTAATTCCAACATCGGGGTCATCTTGAGGTCAGTCTCTATTGATTGCCTTTTTCTTTGAATATGTTTATTTATATGTTTGATATAATGGGATTGAATCCTGAAGATTGTAAAAACTGGATTTTGTTTTGTTCCTCTGAAAATTTTGATAATTTTTTGTTATATTTGTTTGATTTTTTTTCTATTGTATACTTTACATTTTCTTCCAAGGGTTTTAACATTTCTACTTCTCAAAATAGTTATATTTATGCTAAAAATTATACAAAGTAACTTGGTGCAGTGGCTCATATCTGTAATCCCAGCACTTTTAGAGGCCCAAGCAGGAGGATCACTCGAGCCCAGGAGTTGGAACCAGCCTAGACAACAGGGCAAGACCTTGTCTCCACAAAGAATTATTAGGGTGGTGCAATTACTTTTGCACCAACCTGATGAAACATAAGTTGGGTATGGTGGTGGCATGTGCCTGTGGTCTCAGTCATTTGGGAGGTGAAGGCAGAGGTGGGAGGATTGATTGAGCCCAGGAGTTCCAGACCAGCCTGCGACACTGTCCCTACAAAAAAAAAAAAAAAAAAAAATTAGCTGGGTAGCTGGGCCCACATACCTGTGGCACTAGCTACTTGGGAGGCAAAGACAGAGGTGCCAGAATCACTTGAGCCCAGAAGCTCAAGGCTGCAGTGCACTGTGATTGTGCCACTGCACTCCAGCCTGGGTGATGGAGCACGACCCTGACTCCAAATAATAATAATAATTACAAGTAAAGACCTAGAACACCAGATTAAGGTTAAGTATTCTAAAATTTAGCTGAGTTACTCTGTTCTCTATAAAACAGGGTTGCCACAGAAAATATAGCATGCCCAGTTAATTTTAAATTTCAGATAAACAAATAATTTTTTTCAGTGTAAGTATATCTCATGCAATATTTAGGACATGCTTAAACTAAAATATTCATTGTTTATCTGAAATTGAAATTTAACTGGGTATTACATAATTATAGCAGCCTGACCATAAAAGACATGGAGGCTGAGCAAAATTCTACTTTAAACTTCGAGCTTTATAATAAATGAATTATGAATAAACAACTAGTAATTACCGAGACCTGTGTAGATCCCCACATTTATCTTTTAAATGTGGAACTAGGAAAGGTACATAAAGAATATTTATAGAAATGAATGATTGTTCTATAGAGCTGAAAGGAAAACTCAGGCTTTTATTTTTCTCCCCAAACTTAAGCTTTATTCTACATTTGTATAAACAATAAAATTACAGCTCAACTTTGGAAGCACAGATCATAATATAAAAATAAAGCAAAGATCCCAGAAACATTTAACAGGCAATAAATCTTTGACGTCATCTTACTATAGCAACTAACCATATAATAATTTAGAATGATCTATTAATTATAAGAATTCTTTTACAAAGCATAACTATTCATATTATTGACCATTGTAAGAACAAATATTTTAACTAAAACATCATGAATACTTTACAGAAAGGGGCTAGTTGCAGACACAGTCATTCTTGGATTTCTTTCAACACCAGGCTTTCTTCCCTTTTGATCTGAGCTGGGAGTTGAATTTCTTCTTTTTGCCCTCTGACCCTCTTGTCTCTGAAGCTTCTTTTATACTAGAGGTCCCTGCAGAGACTTACTGGAAATTTGGATTTGTAAATTGTGCTGTTGCATCTTCTAAGCACTGCAGTGAACCCGATATAGAGCTGTTGCTCTTGCTTGTACACAGTGTAACATTTTGATTCAAAAAAGGAAGTAAAAGGAAGAGAGTTGATTACATATGGCTACAGAGAAAAAGAGATGACACATTAATAATAATACAAAATAATAATAGTACTTGTAATATAAACATCTGAAAGTTTTAGTTCTAAGAATGTCAGTCCACATAAGAAAATTATGTAAAAATAATTAATGTCTAATATAATTACTTTAACCAAAGAAAAAGTATAATTTAAAGATGGCTATTTAAGGATCAAATTGCAGCAATTGGTAAAAGTAGATTTTAGTCATATTTATTAAGTGACACAGAGTGATACTGAAGGCACTTATTTCTCAAGCAACATCATTTTTTCCCAACAAGAACATACTACATCCTAGACATGAAATGAAAATAACTGTTAATTTTCAACACAGAAGGGTGACAATCAGAGAACTGAGGTGCTCCAGATCCATTACAGGACCATATCCATGAGTCTATAAGGCTCTACTGTAGGACAGAGCAAGAATTTTCAAAGAATCTTGGTGAAGGCTCCTTTTCAAAAAAATACAAAGATGAAAGGCTTTGAAACATAAATTATTTTTTCCAGTTATTACTTTGAGGACAAAGTTACAGCTGCAAAGTTAAGATTTTTATAACTATCCCTAAAATTGGTTCTCAGGTACTCCCTTGATCTACATATGTTAAGGAAAAAGGCAAGATAAAGATGTGTTTCAATAGTTTCCGGTTTTTAATAATCAGTTTTAATATAAGGTATATCCAAATAATGGTGAATTAAATGACCATGAAAGTACATTATAGCAGATGCCCACTCATCAACATGCCTTGAAATTAAAGGTTTATAAGGTGCATAAGGGCAAAGTTTTTGATATTGCCATTACAGTCACAAAAGTATCTGAGGCATGTACAACATGAGGTTCACTAAGTGCTTGCAACATAACCAGCACTAAATTTTTGTTGAATAAATAAAGGAATACTTTTGTATAGCATCTGTTCAAAATCTCTGATGTAAAAATGAAAATAATCTGAAAATATGCAAAACGGACATTTTCCACATATGGCCACCAATTCATATAAACAATAAGATGAATCTCAAAATGAGAACATGACAATAAAATCAAGTTTCAAAATGGCTGGCACTTTTTAGCAAAATCCATGTTCTAAAAACGGAATAAGACATCAAATGTTTTGAGAACCAAAATTTTACTGCTGCTTTTCTAACACCCTGTCGCTAAACCGAGCCCCCATCCTCTCACTGTCAGAAACAGATTTTCATCATCAAATACAAGAAACAGGCCGGGCGCAGTGACTCACGCCTGTAATCCCAGCACTTTGGGAAGCCCAGGCGGGTGGATCACTTGAGGTCAGGAGTTCGAGACAAGCCTGGCCAACATGGTGAAACCCTGTGTCTATCCCAGCTACTCAGGAAGCTGAGGCAGGAGAATCGCTTGAACCTGGGAGGTGGAGGTTGCAGTGAGCTGAGATTGAGCCACTGTACTCCAGCCTGGGTGACAGCGAGCCTCTGCCTTAAAAATAAATAAAAATACAAGAAACATCTCATAAAAACAAAATAATCACTATTCTAACAAACCACAATCCACGAACAAGAATGGAAATTTCAAAAGTAAGTTTAAAAGAAAA
>NW_016826500.1:28613-43970 GCF_001698545.2 Rhinopithecus bieti
AAAAAAAAAAAAAAAAAAAAAAAAAAAAATTAGCTGGGTAGCTGGGCCCACATACCTGTGGCACTAGCTACTTGGGAGGCAAAGACAGAGGTGCCAGAATCACTTGAGCCCAGAAGCTCAAGGCTGCAGTGCACTGTGATTGTGCCACTGCACTCCAGCCTGGGTGATGGAGCACGACCCTGACTCCAAATAATAATAATAATTACAAGTAAAGACCTAGAACACCAGATTAAGGTTAAGTATTCTAAAATTTAGCTGAGTTACTCTGTTCTCTATAAAACAGGGTTGCCACAGAAAATATAGCATGCCCAGTTAATTTTAAATTTCAGATAAACAAATAATTTTTTTCAGTGTAAGTATATCTCATGCAATATTTAGGACATGCTTAAACTAAAATATTCATTGTTTATCTGAAATTGAAATTTAACTGGGTATTACATAATTATAGCAGCCTGACCATAAAAGACATGGAGGCTGAGCAAAATTCTACTTTAAACTTCGAGCTTTATAATAAATGAATTATGAATAAACAACTAGTAATTACCGAGACCTGTGTAGATCCCCACATTTATCTTTTTAAATGTGGAACTAGGAAAGGTACATAAAGAATATTTATAGAAATGAATGATTGTTCTATAGAGCTGAAAGGAAAACTCAGGCTTTTATTTTTCTCCCCAAACTTAAGCTTTATTCTACATTTGTATAAACAATAAAATTACAGCTCAACTTTGGAAGCACAGATCATAATATAAAATAAAGCAAAGATCCCAGAAACATTTAACAGGCAATAAATCTTTGACGTCATCTTACTATAGCAACTAACCATATAATAATTTAGAATGATCTATTAATTATAAGAATTCTTTTACAAAGCATAACTATTCATATTATTGACCATTGTAAGAACAAATATTTTAACTAAAACATCATGAATACTTTACAGAAAGGGGCTAGTTGCAGACACAGTCATTCTTGGATTTCTTTCAACACCAGGCTTTCTTCCCTTTTGATCTGAGCTGGGAGTTGAATTTCTTCTTTTGCCCTCTGACCCTCTTGTCTCTGAAGCTTCTTTTATACTAGAGGTCCCTGCAGAGACTTACTGGAAATTTGGATTTGTAAATTGTGCTGTTGCATCTTCTAAGCACTGCAGTGAACCCGATATAGAGCTGTTGCTCTTGCTTGTACACAGTGTAACATTTTGATTCAAAAAAGGAAGTAAAAGGAAGAGAGTTGATTACATATGGCTACAGAGAAAAGAGATGACACATTAATAATAATACAAAATAATAATAGTACTTGTAATATAAACATCTGAAAGTTTTAGTTCTAAGAATGTCAGTCCACATAAGAAAATTATGTAAAATAATTAATGTCTAATATAATTACTTTAACCAAAGAAAAGTATAATTTAAAGATGGCTATTTAAGGATCAAATTGCAGCAATTGGTAAAAGTAGATTTTAGTCATATTTATTAAGTGACACAGAGTGATACTGAAGGCACTTATTTCTCAAGCAACATCATTTTTTCCCAACAAGAACATACTACATCCTAGACATGAAATGAAAATAACTGTTAATTTTCAACACAGAAGGGTGACAATCAGAGAACTGAGGTGCTCCAGATCCATTACAGGACCATATCCATGAGTCTATAAGGCTCTACTGTAGGACAGAGCAAGAATTTTCAAAGAATCTTGGTGAAGGCTCCTTTTCAAAAAAATACAAAGATGAAAGGCTTTGAAACATAAATTATTTTTTCCAGTTATTACTTTGAGGACAAAGTTACAGCTGCAAAGTTAAGATTTTATAACTATCCCTAAAATTGGTTCTCAGGTACTCCCTTGATCTACATATGTTAAGGAAAAGGCAAGATAAAGATGTGTTTCAATAGTTTCCGGTTTTAATAATCAGTTTTAATATAAGGTATATCCAAATAATGGTGAATTAAATGACCATGAAAGTACATTATAGCAGATGCCCACTCATCAACATGCCTTGAAATTAAAGGTTTATAAGGTGCATAAGGGCAAAGTTTTGATATTGCCATTACAGTCACAAAAGTATCTGAGGCATGTACAACATGAGGTTCACTAAGTGCTTGCAACATAACCAGCACTAAATTTTGTTGAATAAATAAAGGAATACTTTTGTATAGCATCTGTTCAAAATCTCTGATGTAAAATGAAAATAATCTGAAAATATGCAAAACGGACATTTTCCACATATGGCCACCAATTCATATAAACAATAAGATGAATCTCAAAATGAGAACATGACAATAAAATCAAGTTTCAAAATGGCTGGCACTTTTAGCAAAATCCATGTTCTAAAACGGAATAAGACATCAAATGTTTTGAGAACCAAAATTTTACTGCTGCTTTTCTAACACCCTGTCGCTAAACCGAGCCCCATCCTCTCACTGTCAGAAACAGATTTTCATCATCAAATACAAGAAACAGGCCGGGCGCAGTGACTCACGCCTGTAATCCCAGCACTTTGGGAAGCCCAGGCGGGTGGATCACTTGAGGTCAGGAGTTCGAGACAAGCCTGGCCAACATGGTGAAACCCTGTGTCTATCCCAGCTACTCAGGAAGCTGAGGCAGGAGAATCGCTTGAACCTGGGAGGTGGAGGTTGCAGTGAGCTGAGATTGAGCCACTGTACTCCAGCCTGGGTGACAGCGAGCCTCTGCCTTAAAATAAATAAAATACAAGAAACATCTCATAAAACAAAATAATCACTATTCTAACAAACCACAATCCACGAACAAGAATGGAAATTTCAAAAGTAAGTTTAAAAGAAAAAAAAAAAAACTCATTGTACAAACCACTCACTTTCAAGCTGATAAAACTCCATGGCTTCCTTAAGAAACAAGAATCCTTTCAATACTGAGCAGGTCAGGTTGGAAACTACACCACCTCATTTTCAGTACTTTTTTTCCAAACACTTAGTTTGATCCTGAGTCTCTATTCTCTCACATTTGATCCTTCATGACTTACTGAAGTTGGAAATATAAGAAAACACAGGTGTCTTCACTCATGTATTGTTCATTATCAAATAAATGATGGAGAGAAAAACTGGATGAAAGTGCTACAAAAGGAAACATACTATTCACTTCCACATGACAATATAAATTCGGGAGGATTAATTTTCCCATTTATTTAACAGAACATCCTTGCTCACACTCTAAAGTATAAATCTGTTCATAAAACCAATGAAAGCATGATATTTAGAAGAAATAGTATTACAAAGAAAGCAATGAATGAAACAATCAAATTGCAGTGACAAAAATCATATAAATAAACCCTTACTGAACATTTTTTAAAAATCTACACTTGTTTTCAAATGTATTAGACTTAATACAAAAAAATGAATTTTAGCTTCAGATGTTAACAAATTTTAAAAATTATACATGATGACCACCCCCCAAAGGCAATGTAGTGTTCATTCAAAGAAGAACCTCTACTTTGACTCTGTGTTTGAATGTGAATTTAAAAGTACTTGTTTCATAATGTGCTGTTGAAACAATATGACCCTGGGGAATTCCATTATACATATACAACAATCAACTCAAAATCAAGGAGAAGAAAGCAATGAAAGGAGAGGGAGAGGGGAGGTGGCTGAAAGGCACACAATGAGTAATCCCAGGACTACACTCACAAAACCTTGTTTTCTCACTTTCACATCCTAAATGCCTCTCATAGTATGAACATCACACTGCTCTGAGTGTTCTCATGCTTAAAAATTTATTTTTGATGCACATTAGATGATAAAATGCAAACCACTTTATTTGGTACTCAATTGTTCTTTTCTACTAGAGATAAACCTGGATATTTGTCGGTATTGAGAGTCTCTAAAGTACTGCATAAATACTTTGGTCTACATTGTGATTTACAGGCAATTTAATGGATCTTTTAAAAGGATAGTTTAGAAATATGTGATTTTTGCTTCATGGCCAACTACAGTTATTAGTCCTCAAGTAAGCGGCAAAACAAATATAACTACTCAATAGCATTAAGTGGGAACAAAAAAAATCCTACTTTACACAAAAATTTAAAGCTAGATTCAGAATTAAATAATGACTCTATAATATGTAACCAAAAAAACAGTTATGATTTTTTAAACACGGTATGGAGTCTCACAAGGCTTAGATGAGTCTGCAAGGCTGTGTCATCTACATTGGTTAAGAGTGAGGCAGAAAAAAGAGAAACAGCCAAGAGCCATGCCTTCAACCATGAGTAAACATAATGTGTTGGTTAAAATTTTTAAATAAAATTCTGTACTATTCAAATGTCTCAAGAAAGCCACAGAATTGCACTAGGCCAACCCTGCAAACACAGTAGAAACCCCCCAACATAAATCACAGAAAGAAAGTACACATTAAAATAAAATAAAATAAAATAAAAAAGATCAGTGAGCTGTAGAACAACTTTTAGTAGCCTAACTCACATGTTATTGGAATACCCAAAGGAGAATAAAAAAGCCAAACCAAACCAAACAAAAAAAGATGCTAAAAAAGCCCCACAAAATTAAAAAAATAATAGTAGGAAAAAATTATAAAATTGATTAAAACAATAAACCCACAGTTTTAAGAATCTCAAATAACCTCAAGCACAAGAAATGTGAAGAAAACTATATGAATGTAGTTCATTATCAAACCACTTGTCACTAAAAAAACCAAGGATAAGGAGAAAATCTTAAAATAAGACACAGCAGGATTTTTTAAAGGATGTCTTATGTGCTAAAATAAAATAAAATAAGGATGACAGAAAATTTTCCCTAGGAATGACGTAATCTAGAAAACAGAAGAGTACTGAAAATAGAACAAAACCTGTCAACTGAAAATCTATGGAATTCTATAGGAAGCTAAAATACCTTTCTAAAACAAATGCAAAATGAAGACTTTTCATATAAAAAAGCTGAAAGAACTAATCACCAGCAGATCAATACTACAATAAATTTTAAAAGCTGTCTCTTAGGCAAAATAAACAAATGAAATGTGGATCTGCAAAAAAAAAAAGAAAGAAAGAAAAAAGAACACTAGTATATTAGTTTGTTTTTTTCACTCCTGTAAATAAATACCTGAGGCTGGGTAATTTATGAAGAAAAGAGGTTTAATTGGCTCACAATTCCACAGCCTGTACAGCAAGCATGATGTTGACACCTGCTCAGCTTCTGGGGAGGCCTTAGGAGACTTACAATCATGGTGGAAGGCACAGCAAGGGCAGGAGGAAGAGAGAGAGCAGTAAGGTCCTACACACTTTCAACAACCAGATCTCATGAGAAGTCTATCGTGAGAGCAGCGCTAGGTGGATGATGCTAAACCATTAGAAACTGCTCCCATGGACCAGCCACCTCCCAGCAGGCCCCAGCTCTGACACTGGGGATTACATTTCTATAGAAGTTTCTAATAATTTTGGAACACATACTAATAACATTTATAAAAATACAGTCCAAAGTAGACCAAACACCATTCACTCTTCTATTTGAAAGTTTTCCCTCTATTCTAATGTCACAATCTCCAGCGTTATTAATCAGAATCCTGCATTTAAGAGTATCTGTTAAATTTTATAGCTGATTATAAAACCATCATTTAAAGAGGACCAAAATAAGACAACAATTGTCTGTGGATGACAAAAACATTAAGGGCAGCCACAGTTAAAGGCACAAACAACAGCCTTTAAAGTAGAATTTGCTGTACAGCCTATTATGAGGGAGACATTTCTAATTATTACCTCTTTTATTCTAAACCATGGGAAAAGGACCTATCAGATAAAGTCCTTCTAGAAGACTGAAGGGCTCTCGGCAATATTCTCTTTAATCCATGATGTGGGATAAAGGGAGTTTTGACTGATTATGGGGCAATGTATATACTACTAAAGCTTCAAAACCCTAAAAGGAAAAAAAGTGGAGGGGGAGGGAAGTCCCGGAAGAACAAGATGGAGCAGTAGCAGAGGATGGTTTCAATCCACTGACCCCTGAACTGTGGGCTGGTTGTGCTGCATCACTCTGCCACTTATGGTTCTGCTGCAACAAAGATCTAATTCCCAGGGTTATAGGAAAAGATACCTGTGGTACCCCTAAGGCACAGAGAAGGGAGAAATCCCAACCTGACTTAAGTCCAGGGTTCTTAAACCACACAATCTGCTTGAAAAGAGGACCTTAACTCTGAAGATACTGATTTGGCTCTCTTTCAAAGAAAAAAAAACCTATAAATATGAATGGGAAAGAGAACAGCTTTCCCTATATCCAGTGACAAAAAAATGATGGAGAGGGAAGGAAGGGAAGAAGGAAGGAAGGAAGGGAGAAAGGAAAGAAGGAAGGAAGGAAGGAAGAAGGAAGGAAGAAGGAAGAAGGAAGGAAGGAAGGAAGGAAGGGAGGGAGGAGGGAGGAGAGGGAGGAAGGAACTTGGATATGCACAAAAACAAAATTTAAATTAAAACGGAAGTCTGTCATCTGACCTAATTGGAAATTTACTATTTGCTAAAACAATTAATACAGTCCAAAGATAACAGGGTGCTGATTGGTATTTGTAACTCTCCAGTATATTAATACAGTCCAAAGATAACAGGGTGCTGATTGGTATTTGTAACTCTCCAGTATATATTCTGAATCAATGTTAACATCTGCTGAAATCTACCAACTGGCATACCTTCACAAACTTAATCAATACTGGAGCTCAAACTTTGTTGCACCCAGGATCCACTAAATTTAAACATTGCACCCCCTAATGCTAGCAGAGTAACTGCATATAGTATAGAAGACACATAGTTATGCCTCACATTTGTTACCTTGCCTAAATTTCCCGTAGTCATATAAACCTCTGTCCATAGGGGACCTGGACGCTCTGACCTAATGAGTAACAAATTGAAATTAAATCATTTACACTTACACATTGACTTCACCAAATGTAAACTTACAGAACTCCCTCTATTTTTTTAATTTGATTTATGTTTAATTTTTCATTTTTTTAGAGATGGGATCTTGATCCATTACCCAGGCTCAATGAAGTGCGGTGGCACAATCATAGCTCACTGCGGCCTCGAACTCCTGGGCTCAAGCAATCCTCCCATTTTAGCCTTCCAAGTAGCTGGGATTACAGGCATGCACCAATACAGCCAACTGAAAAAATTTATAGAAGTGACATCTTGCTATGTTGCCTATGCTGGTCTCTAACTTCTGGCCTCAAGCAATCCTGCCTTGGCCTCCCAAAGTGCTGGTATTACAGGCGTGAGCCATGGTGCCTAGACTCCCCATCTTGATAAATTAGCAAATATGGTCCAACATAAATTACAACATGACTTCAAATAAATAAAACTTATTATATAAGACATAATTAATTAGTGAATGGGTGATTATGTTCACTGCTTCAACATTTAGCAGTAGAATTTGGCCTGTTCTTAAACCTGTAAATTACAAATGGTGTTTTACAGTGGATTGCTGTAATGTTAGTGCAGTGCTCCCATCCATTAAGGCCGCTATACCCAATGCCTAATATCATTGTGGTTAATTTTTTTTATTTCAATAGGTTTTTGGGAGACAAATTTTTTAATTATTATTTTGGTAGGTTTTTGGGGAACAGGTGGTGTTTGGTTACATGAGTAAGTTCTTTAATGGTGATTTCTGAGATTTTTGGTGCACCCGTCACCCGAGCAGTGTACACTGTACCCAATGTGTAGTGTTTTATCCCTCACCACACCCACCCCCCAAATCCCAGCCTTTCCTCTGAGTCCCCAAAGACCATTATATCATTCTTATGCCTTTGCATCCTCATGTCTTAGCTCCCGCTTATGAGTGAGAACAATGTTTGGTGTTCCATTCCTAAGTTACTTCACTTAGAATAATGGTGTCCAGTTTCATCCAGGTTGCTCTTAATGCATTATTTCATTCTATCTTATGGCTGAGTAGTATTCCATGATAAATATACATACCACATTTTCTTTATCCATTTATTGATTGATGGGCATTTAGGCTGGTTTCAAATTCTTACAATTGCATATTGTGCTGCTGTAAACATGCGTGTGGAAGTATCTTTTTCATATAATGACTTCTTTGCCTCTGGGTAGATATCCAGGAGTGGGATTGCTGGATCAAATGATAGATCTGCATTTAGTTCTTCCAAAATCTCCTCAGTGTTTTCCATAGCTGTTGTACTAGCTTACATTCCCTCCAAAAAGTGTAAAAGTGTTCCCTTTTTACCACATCCATGCCAACTTCTATTATTTTTTGATGTTTTGATTATGACCATTCTTGCAAGCATCAGGTGGTATCGTATTGTATTGTGGTTTTGATTTGCATTTCCCTGATAATTAGTTACGCTGAGCATTTTTTCATATGTTTGTTAGCCAGTTCTATGTCTTCTTTTGAGAATTGTCTATTAATGTCCTTAGCCCACTTTTCGATGGGATTTTTTTTCTTGCTGATTTGTTTGAGATCCTTGTAGATTCTGGATATTAGTCCTTTAATCAGAAGTATAGATTGCAAAGATTTTCTCCCACTCTGTAGGTTATCTGTTTACTCTGCTGATTATTTCTTTTACTGTGCAGAAGCTTTTTAGTTTAATTAAGTCCCACCTATTTATCTTTGTTTTAAGGAATTGGCTCATGTGGTTATGGAGGCTAAGAAGTCCCAGGACCTGCAGTCAGCAAGCTGGAGACCCAGGACTGCCAATAATGGAGTTCCAGTCCAAGTCTAAAGTCCTGAGAACCAGGAAAGCTGATGGCATAAGTTACAGTCCAAGTCTGACTTCAAAGGCGAGAGAAGATCTACATCTCAGCTCTGAAATCATCAGACAAAGAGAGTGAATTCTCTCCTCCTCTACCTTTGTGTTTTATTTGGGTTCTTAATGGATTGGATGAGGCCCACTCACATTGGGGAGGGCAACTACTTTACTAAGTCTACATATTCAAATGCTCGTCTCATCAAGGAGCACCCTCACAGACACATCCAGAATGTTTAACCAAATCCCAGGCAACCCAACTTGGCAAATAAAATTAACCATCATAAGGTGAAAGATTTATACAATCTGAAGAGAGACCAGGGATGCAGGGACGGTTAAACATCTGCAAGTCAATAAATGTGATACACCATATAAACAGAATTTAAAACAAAAATCACATGATCATCTCAATAGATGCACAAAAAGGATTTGACAAAACCCAGCATGACTTCATGCTTAAAACCCTCAGCAAAATTGACATAGAAAGCACTTGACAAAATCCAGAATCCCTTTATGATTAAAACCCTCAGCAAAATCAACATAGAAGGGACATATCTTAAGGTAATAAAAGCCATATATGACAAACCCACAGCCAACGTTATACTGAATGGGGAAAAGTTGAAAGCATTTCCCCTGAGAAGTGGAACATGACAATGATGACCACTTTCACCACTTCCATTCAACACAGTACTAGAAGTCCTCACCAGAGCAATCAGATAAGAGAAATAAAGGGCATCCATATCGGTGAAGAGGAAGTCGAACTGTCGCTGTTTGCTGATGACATGATTGTGTACCTAGAAAACCCTAAAGACTCATCCCAAAAGCTACCAGAACTGATAAATGAATTCAGCGAAGTTTCAGGATACAAAATTAATGTACACAAGTTAGTGGCTCTGCTATACACTAACAGTGACCAAGCTGAGAATCAAATCAAGAACTCACCCCCTTTTACAATAGCTGCAATAAAAACCTTAGGAATATTATAATTCCTATAATTATAATAGTATATTCCTATAATTGTCAATTGCATACAATCTTTGCAGACAAAAATCTTAATTATATCTGGAATACTTAACCAAAGAGGCAAAAGACCTCTACAAGGAAAACTACAAAACACTGCTGATAGATACAAACAAATGGAAACACATCCCATGCTCACGGATAGGTAAAATCAATATTGTAAAAATACCATATTGCCAAAAGCAATCTAAAACCTCAATGCAATTCCCATCAAAGTACCAACATCAGTCTTCACAGAAATAGAAAAATTCATATGGTACCAAAAAAGACACAGAAGAGACATATCTTAAGGTAATAAAAGCCTAGAACCATAAAAGAGTCTAGAAAAAATTATCATATCATGGGGTTCAATGAAAATATCAAATCATAAATATAATAATCAAATCTGAAAGTGAATCTAATGTCAAAGAACTCAGAAGATACCTTGTAGGAAGCTCCTTTGAGATAGAGACAAGGGATTATTTGATTTCTTATCTCTAATGTCTAGAACAATGTCCAGAACACAACAGATATTCCATATGCATAGTCACATCCTATGTATGTGTATTTCTTTTCCAGCAAGGACAAGGACAAGAGATCCTAAGCTTTGTTTGTACAGTGAGTCAGTGCCCAAATGAGCAGTAGAATCTCAGCACAGTCACCTACACACTCATTTCGATGCTCTGACCCCTTATCCCAGCTAGTCAAAGTGTGGTCTATGGTTTTGCATTTTAAGGAGATCCGCGGGTGAATCTTGTGACTGTCAAAGGAAGAGAAGCACTGCCCTCAAAATATAGAAAAGATGAACTAATTTATCTAGGCAGGCTGGCTATTTATTTATTTACTTATCTTGTTGATGGGAAGATTCAAATTGACATACACAATCACCCCCATAAGGATTTCAGGTAAAAAAAAAACAAAGGTTTAGATATTAGATGTGCTTTACAATTACCACACCAGTCATTTTACTACAGCATTTAGTAGCACATTTTCAATAGATTTAGATGAAAATTTCTATCTCATGAGCCTTCTGTTAGTATTTTCAACATTGGATACTCAATAAATAGTAGCCAAATTGAATCTCTTACAGGCATCTCACTCAAACTACAGTCATACTTTCCAATAGGCCCCATAAAAATCATTGTTCTGGAGCAATCTAATATATATATCCAACTCTTTAGACACTTAGGTAAGTATAATAATACAAGTTTTGTGTGTGTGTGTGTATGTGTGTGTGTATTGTGTGTGTGTATTATGTGTATGTGTGTATATGTGTGTGTTGTGTATGTGTGTGTGTATTGTGTGTGTGTGTGTGTTGTGTACCTTGTAGCCTCTTGCCCAGTTTCTGCAATATCTGAAGCTGATGCAAAAGTTTAATGTAAATAATGTCCAGCAATGTTAGAAATGTGGACTTTTATGTGCCCATCAGGAAAAAAAAAATGAATGTTATTGTAGAGGGCATTTTCCTTCTGGAAAAAATGCATACTGTTTGAATATTACTTTCATGCTTTCCACAGATATTATACACAGATATTATATTCCAAGGGTTATATTTCTATCAAAATAGAAAATGCATTTTGTATTTCTAGCTGAAAATAATAACAGTAATTAACCTACCTTTGGGGAAATGTGATAAAAATATTAATGACCATCACAACTCATTAAAAGCATAAAATGTGCAATGATTTAAACTACATGTTATTCATATGAATCTGTGTAGAAATACAGACACATTTGATAAATGCTGTTTAAAGTCTGAGTGCTTTAGTAAATGATTCAGTCATCTGTAGGTTGAAGGGATTACTTTTATCTGCCTTCATAGTGAGAATTAGATTTCTACTCTTTATAAAGCAGGTAATATAGATTTTGCATGGAGTAAATGTGTTCACTCCTTACTGTCAGAGTAACGTATTGAGTTTTACATCATAATCAGAGGTGTGTCAATCTCTGTTGAAGGCAGAATTAAAACCCCTTCAACATTTTAAAATAATAGATGAAAACATATCAAAGTCACTTTTAAAATTTGAATTGACAATCCCATATAACAGGAAAGGGACCAAGAACATCTTAAAGAAATACTTCACGATGGAAGTGATGTTTTAAGTGCAATTTCATCAAGGAGAAGTTTTCCAAAAGTCTTTTGACCTCAGCAAGAATCTCATTAGTTTACTCTGGTAAATAGTTTCTAGTAAAATGAGAAAGACTTGATTTTTTAAAAAAATAAAATTTTACATTGTTTAATCTAACGTTGCGATTTCGAAAGTGCCACTTGTGCCGTTGTGTTACACATGTGTACTTATCCGCATTTTCTTGGCTCATTCAAATGCCAGTAAAATACTTTAATATTCAGGCTCCTTAAAAACCAAATTAAGTTCTAAAAGTGAGGATTGTATGTATGCTGTGAGGTGTGTGCTGATGTATGCGTGTGATGTGTATGTATGGTGGTGATGTGTGTCGGTCTGTGTGTGTAGTAAGTGCATGGGGTATGTATATGTGTGTGTGGCTGTGTATTGTGGGTGTCATGTGTGAATACTGTGGGTGGTGGCATGGTGTGTGGTGTACGTGCTGTGTTTGTGGTGTATATGGCATGCTGTGATTGTGTACTACTGTGTGGTGTGGTGTGCTGTGTGATATGTGTGTGTGCAGTGTTGTGGTGTATGTGATGTGGTGTTTTGTTTTGTGTGTGTAATGGTGCTGTGTGTGTGCCAGTGTGTGCAGTGTTTGATAGTGGTGTTGAATTGCGTGTGGTGTATGCATGTCTTACATGTGATGTGTGTTGTGTTGGTGTGTGTGTGCACAGTGTGTGGCTGTGTATATGTGATTGTGTGTTGTTTGCTCTGTGGGTGTGTAGTGCTACATGTACATGTGCAGTGTGGTGGGGAGTATGTGGTGGGGTGTGTTGTTTTGATGTGTTGTGTGGTGTGTGTGTGGTGCTGTATGATGGGTGTTGATGTGTGTGTAGCAGGTTGTGTGACGGTGTTGGGTGTGTGCAGTGTGTGTGGTGTGTGTGTGTAGTGTGGTTGTGTGTGTGTCCTGTATGTGCATGGTTGTGTGTGTAGTTAGTGGTTGGTGTGTGAGTGTGTGTGGTGTGTATTGCGTGTGGCACATGGTGTAGCCATGTTGCAGTGTGTGGTGTGTGTGTGGTGGTGGCATTTCACATGTGGTGTGGTTGCAGTGTGTGTCTTGTGTCTGGTGTGTGGCATGTGGTGTGGTGTGTGCAGCGTGTGTGTCATGAGTGCTTCTCTTGGCATGTGGACATCAGTCTACCAGATCAGCTTTCTCCATGTGTCTGGGAACATAAGAAACAAGTTTCTGCAATAACTGTTACACAGTTTTTCCAGAGAGGGACCGAATCTCTGCCGTGAGTGGGTATCTGCGTC
Organism: Rhinopithecus bieti; assembly: GCF_001698545.2. NCBI lineage: Eukaryota > Metazoa > Chordata > Mammalia > Primates > Cercopithecidae > Rhinopithecus > Rhinopithecus bieti. The sequence goes on from NW_016826500.1 coordinate 41,711, forward strand.
ATTGCAGGAGGGAGTGTGAGGTCTCAGCTTGGCTCACACCCTTCATAACTCTAGGCAGGGTTCAGGGTTTGGAGCCTGTCTGGGCTCAGGTTACTGCTGGATCATCCACTGTGACCAGAGAGGGAGGGCTCTGTTTTACCACCGGGCACCTGAAGAGGACTGGTGTGCAGGAAGACCAGGTAATCATAATGGTATTAATAAGCAGTAATCATACTGTTTTATACATTATATATGTCGTAAGGATTTTAACTTTTATGTAACATAATTGTGTTAAAAATTTCCCCAGTTTGTTTTGTGCTATTTACCCGGTGTTGAAATGCGAAAGAATTTACATTTTAGGTACGTTAGGTTTATTATTCCTTTTTATATGGTTTCTGTTTGAAATTTTGATTTTAGAAGACATTCATTCTCGATGTCATAAAACACACACACACACACACACAGCTAATTTTCTTTTCTTTTCTCTCTCTCTCTCTCTTTTACATTTAATACTGGAATTAACTTCTATGCAAGGTGCGGGACCATGATTCAATTCTGTCATTTTATATTTTCAAATCATTACCCAATATTTTAATACCATAAATGAAACAATAGCTCTTGTTTTGTGGATTTAAAATGCTACCCTGTTACAAGACAAAATTGTGCTCCATTTCTGTTTTTAATTATCTTTCATTAATGTGTTTATTTTTGTGCCATTTCAAATTTGTTTAATTTTGAATGATAATAATAATCTTCAATATCTTATAGTACATTTTATAATATTGTTTGTCGTGTGTGTGTTCAATAGATCAATTTAAAATCACATTTTCTTGTTCAAAATATTTTCTTGGAATTTTATTGGAATTTGAGCATATTTTAAATGATTTACAGCAAACTAAAGAGTTAATATTATTGAGCCCTCTCATTCAGAATGTGACACGCAAACTCCTCAAACCTTCTTTAATGCCATTTAGTCAAAATTAATATGTTAAATCAATATAAATTAGTATAAACGAATATAACTAGTGATTAAAATAAAATAATGTGTTTGGCTCCACGTTTCTGTCTTCTGCCTTCTGTCACTAATGTTTTATTCCTATCCTTGTTATTTTCTATACTTTATTTTATTATGTCTTTTTCTGTCTTGCGATTTGAAAACTGTATGACACGTTGTAATGTTTTAATTTTTCTAATTTTTTGCTTTTAATTTTAAGTAATTTTATTTTTTAGAGAAGTGCAGGTTCACAGCTAAACGGAAGAGAGAGTACAGACTTCCCACGTGTCCCTTTCACCACACACAGCCTCCCCACTACAGCTTCCTGCCTCACACAGTGCACCTGTGACAACCAGGACCTACCTTGACCCTTCATTATCGCTCAGAGCTTACAGAGCACATTCACATTTACTCTTCGCGTTGTACGTTCTGAGTCTTGAAAAAAGTATAACGGCAATGGGATATTACTCACTGCTAACAGGAGATGATCTATCAAGCTACAAAAGAATACAAGGAGGAAACTTAAATGCATGTTGCTAAGAGAAGAAGCCAATCCGAAAAGTCTACATACTATTTGATTCCAATTATATGATGTTCCGGGAATGGTGAAACTGTTGGAACAGTAGAAATATCAGTGGTTGCCATGGACCGAGGGGAAGGAAGAGGCGGATATACAGAGCACAGAGAATCTTTACAGCAGTAAAACCATTCTGTATGATACTATAATGGTAGATACATACATTTGTAAAAATCTACCTTAACTTTTAATCTTTTAAATTACAGTGATTTTATGTTTTTTTTTTTTTTTTTGTTTTTTTTTGTTTTTTTTTTTTTCTGATGGAGTCTTGCTCTGTCACCAAGCTGGAGTGCAGGGGCACGATCTTGGCTCACTGCAACCTCTGCCTCCTGGGTTCAAGGGATTCTCCTGTCTCAGCCTCCCTAGTAGCTGGGACTACAGGTGCCCGCCACTGCGCCCGGCTAATTTTTGTAATTTTAGTAGAGACTGGGTTCAGCATCTGGCCAGGCTGGTCTCGAACTCCTGACCTCGTGATCCACCTGCCTCAGCCTCCCAAAGTGCTGGGATTACAGGCCTGAGCCACCGCGCCCGGCCGTTTTTGTTTTAAAAACTGCAGACAAGCTGGGTGCAATGGCTCAAGCCTGTAATGGATGCACTTTGGGACGCTGAAGTGGCTGGATTGCTTGAGCCCAGGAGTTTAAGACCAGCTGGGCAACATAGTGAGACCCCGTCTCTACTATATATATATATATATATATATATATATTTTT
>NW_016826500.1:45192-53386 GCF_001698545.2 Rhinopithecus bieti
TATATATATATATATTTTAAATAGCCAGGAATAGTGCTGCATGCCTGTAGTCCCAGCTACTCCAGAAGCTGTGGTAGAAAAATCACTTGACCCAGCAGTTTGAGGCTGCAGTGAGCTATGATCATGCCACTGCACTCTGGCCTGGGCAACAGAGTGAAACCCCATCTCAAAACAAAGAACAAAACCTACAAGCACCCCTCAGAGATAATGTGGGTTTGGTTCCAGACCACTGCAATAAGGCAAATGTTACAATCAAGTTAGTCACACAAACATTTTGTTTCCCAGTGCTTATAGAAGTTATGCTTAAACTATATTGTCGTCTAATGACTATTTAATAATTAATTAGTAATTAATAGCATTATGTCTAAAAACTATGCACATAACTTAAAATACCTAATTGCTAAAAAAATACTAATGAATATCTGAGCCTTACCAAGTCATAATGTTTTTGCTGGTGGGTATCTTGCCTCTGTATTGAGGGCTGCTGACTGATCAGCATGGGGGTTGCTGAAGGTTGGGTGCCAGTGTCAATTTCTTAAAATAAAACAATGAAGTTTGTTCCTTTCACAAAAGATTTCCCTGTAGCATGTGATGATGTTTGATCACATTTCATCCATAATAGAACTTCCTTCAAAACTGGAATCAACCCTGTCAAACACTGCAGCTGCTTTCTCAACCAGGTTTATGGAATATCCTAAATCCTTTGCTGTCATTTCAGCAATGTTCATAGCATCTCCAGCTGGAGTAGGTTCCATCTCAAGAAAATATTTTCTTTCCTCATTCATAAGAAGCAACTCCCCATTTGTTCAAGTTTTATCATGAGTTTACAGCAATTTCATCTCATCTTAAGGCTCTAATTCTAATTCTAGTTGTCTTGCAATTTCTACCGCATCTGCAGGAACTTCCTCCGCTGACATCCTGACCCCTCAAAGTCATCCATGAGGGCTGGAATCAACTTCTTCCAAACTCCTGTTAATGTTGATATTTCAGCCTCCTCCCATCAATCACAAATGTCCTTAATGGCATTTAAGGATTGCTTGAATGCCATTTCAAGGTTGAAATACCATGAAAGGATTAATGGTGAATACTTTCCAAAAGGTTTTCAATTCAGTTTATCCAGATTCAACAAAGAAATCACTGTCTATGACAGCTATACCTTTACAAAATGCATTTATTTATTTAATAATAAGACCTGAAAGTCAAAACCACTCCTTGCTCCACAGGCTGAAGGATAGATATTGTATTAGCAGCCATGAAAACAACATTAATTTCCAAGTATATCTCCATCTAAGCTTCTGGGTAGCTAGGTGAATTGTCAATAAGCAGCAATCTTTCTTTTCTTTCCTTCTTTTTTTTTTTTTTTTTTTTTTTTTTTTTTTTTTTTTTTTTNTATCCAGATTCAACAAAGAAATCACTGTCTATGACAGCTATACCTTTACAAAATGCATTTATTTATTTAATAATAAGACCTGAAAGTCAAAACCACTCCTTGCTCCACAGGCTGAAGGATAGATATTGTATTAGCAGCCATGAAAACAACATTAATTTCCAAGTATATCTCCATCTAAGCTTCTGGGTAGCTAGGTGAATTGTCAATAAGCAGCAATCTTTCTTTTCTTTCCTTCTTTTTTTTTTTTTTTTTTTTTTTTTTTTAGTCTGGCTATGTCGCCCAGGCTGGAGTGCAGTGGCATGATCTCAGCTCACTGCAAGCTCCACCTCCTGGGTTCACGCCATTCTTCTGCCTCAGCCTTCCGAGTAGCTGGGACTACAGGAGCCTGCCACCACGCCCGGCTAATTTTTTTGGATTTTAAGTAGAGACGGGGTTTCACCGTATTAGCCAGGATGGTCTCCATCTCCTGACCTTGTGATCCAGCCGCGTTGGCCTCCCAAAGTGGTGGTGTGAGTCATCGCGCCTGGCTCATCCTTTGAAGTTTTGAAGCCAAGCGTTGACTTCTCTCTAGCGGTGAAAACTCTACATCTTCACTAAGCTTAATCATTTCTAGCTCTGGACTTAAAGTGAGAGACGTGCAATTCTTCCTTTCATTTGAGCTCTCTGAGGCCACTGTGATTATTGACACCCCAGCAGGTGTCGCCCTCCTCCCTCCTCTATCGAGTTCACCCACACCCAGGCGTGGGGAACGGGGTTTCCCTCGTGCTCAGTGGGACAGCCTGGGCCCGCTCAAGCTGAGTCACAGGGCCAAGGTATGCTTGAGCCTCCCACGTCCCAGCGGAGTCGCCAGTGGGGCTGGAGCCCCAGGTCTCCAGGGCGGCGTGGTAACCCGAAGACCGGGCACCTCCAAGTCCGGAGCCTGCGACCCCGGAGGCCTCTGAGCGTCAAGCACACATGCAAGCCATCCAGGCACCCTCCCAACCGCTCCAGGAGACTCAGCGCTCTTCTGCACTCCCCTCCAACCTGTTAGATGAACCCCTGTCGACCCTAGAATTTCAGCAAAAGGCACAACCTTTGCTAGATCCGGCGCCACTGGGGGAGCTGAAGGACGTGGAACAGCCCGCTCCGCTGGAACTACTCCTCAGCCAGGAAGAACACCGGGCTCTGCTGGAGGAGCTTTAGGACGCGGGGTTGGGACGGGGTGGGGGCAGGGCTTTGAGGGGAACCCCTACCCTAACTGGCCCGAGAGACGTGCCTTTTGGAGTTCAGGATTCAGATTTCGTGTCAGAATCCAAGGTCCAGGCATCCAGGCCAGGGTGGCAGGGAACCCGCGCATGCAGGCGGCCTGTGCAACGCGGCACCGGCGGGTGTTACCCTCCTCCCTCCTTGGTCACCTTCACTCACAAAAGGGCATGGGGAACAGGGGGCTTTCGTGAGTCAGGCAGCAAGGGTCGCTCCTCTGCTGCAGCCCAGTCAGACTTCGCAGGCAGAAGAAATCTCCTAACCTGCCCAGGCACGCAGGGATTTTGGGTTTGCTTCCCTGGCTCCTTTGGAAGTGGCGCTGTCCCACCCTCAGACGCCTGGGGCACCTCCGCACCCGAACAGATGGCGGGGGGATCAGGACCCGCAGCCCGGCGGCCTTCTGGGAGCCTACTCAATGGGACAGCCTCGGCCTGCTCGGGCTGAGTCACAGGGCCAAGGTGTACTCGCGCCGCACACGTTCTACATGAATCCGTATTGGGGCTGGACCCAGGGGCCCCGGGTCGCCAGGGCGCGTGGGAATCCGAAGTCGAGGCACATATACCTCCGCAGCCCGTGCCCACCGAGGCCTCTGCATGGCAAAAGCAGATGCAAGCCATCTAGGTGCCCTCCCAACTGCTCCAGGAGCCGGAGCGTTCATCTGCACTCGCATCACCCCTGTTATACAAGCTCCTGTCGATTCCAGAATTTCAGCAAAAGGCACAACCTTTCCTAGCAACGGAGCCACTGGGAGAGCTGAAGGACGTGGAAGAGCCCGCTCCGCTGGAACCACTCGTCAGCCAGGAAGAACACCGGGCTCTGCTGGAGGAGCTTTAGGACGCGGGGTTGGGACGGGGTGGAGGCAGGGCGGTGGCCCCTCTTTCGCGGTGAATCTTTGGCTCGGTATGGAGAGGCGTCTCTTCCCTTCCAGCTTACCCGTCTGGATTCTGAATTCCAGGTCCGGCGAGAGACTCCACACAGATGAGGGCTGTCATTCTTTCCTGAGCATCCCGGGGATCAGAGCCCGCCCAGGTACCCAGAGATCGGCCATCTAATTCACTTACGTGGGTCCGCAGGCAGCCGGCTAGGCTATGGGACCAGCCCCGGCAGAGCTCTCAGCCCATCCGTTTGTACCCCTCCCCGAGCACCCCCGCCCCACCCTCCGCGTTCCACAGTGGGGTAGGCGGAGACCTCCACCCCCGGAAACACAGGCCCGGGCAGCGTCCAGGCCTGCTCTCCTTTCAGGAGCTAGACTCCTCTGCCTCCCGGCTCCACCCTCACTCGCCCACCCATGCCCCGCCAGCCTCCTCGGCATCACGTGGAGCGCCCGGCAACTAAATGTAGACCCCGCGATCTCGCGCAAACAGTGGTTTTGCCCTTTCTAGGCGGGAGGGAAGCCGGGCAGAGATGCAGAAAGGAATGGAGACAAAGTGGGAGGGAAGAACGGAGGGAGGAAAGCACCGATGAACGGAGGGACATTGGAAGGGATGGAGGTAGGAAAGGAAAGAAAAGGAGAGGAAGAGAGGGAGGGAAGGAGGGAGAAAGGGAGGTATGGATGGAGGCAGAGAGAGAAGGAGGGAAGAACAGAGGGAGAGAGGGAGAGAAGAAAGAGCAGAGGGAAGGATGGACAGAGGGAGAAAAGGAGCAAGAAACAGAAACGAAGGCAGAGAGAAAGGCGGTCTTCTGCCTCCAGGACCAACAGGACCCAGCACTCCGGGAAAATGTTGGGTGCCCAGTGCGGGCTGAGTGCTCGGCTCACAGCCATGTCGACCTGCGGGGCGCTCACTGGCCCTCAGGATCGCCAGCCCGGGTCACTTTATCCCGGAGCGATTCAGACGAATTTCGTCTCCCAAGGAATGAGCAAAATGCCCAGAGAGCAATGAGCCGAAACTCCGGTGGTTGCCCGTTTTTCATCCACATGGTTCACAGATGACCCAGCCCCACGTCTAGCCTGCAACCGAGCGCGAGGCGGATAGTTGCAGCCACACAGGAGTCGCACTCAGGCCGACTGAAGCGTGGTTTCAGGTTCCACGTTCCTTTGCCCTCTGCAAGGGGGCCTGTTGCTCGCGTGTCTCCAGCCCCCGAAGGAGTGATCATGTTGACAGTTTGTTTCCCGAGCTCTGTGGGGACCCAGAAACCTCCAGGGAAGCGTGGAAAAGCAGCACCGTGGCTTCGCTCTCCTTTCCAGTTTCCAAACCGGCCACAGTGGAGACTGCCCTTGTTGCAGGAAACAAGAATCCGTCGTCAGGCCGTGATGCCTCCATCCCCTGCCCAGTCTCCGGGCTCTCCGGGCGGCCTCCCTTTCGCAGACGCTCCAGGCCTTCCCAGGCTCTCCAGCTCCCTAGCTTCCAACACATTGGGCCGGCTCAGTACCAAGTGTGCTCCGAGGCGTCAGGGCCTAAGGGTCACGGTCCTGGGATTCTCTCCTGTCCTCCGACTTGCCGCGGAAAAATTGTTTTGGATCCCTCGCAGCCCCTCCTGCAAGGCCCCCTCTTGCCCCACCCACCCCGAGCCGCCAGGGCTGTCCGGGGACGCACAGCCAGCCCAGCCCCGCGCGCCCTTTTCTCACAACGCCCCACCACCATCTCTTGTCCCCAAGAGGACCCGTCCCGTGAGCAGCGGGCTGGGGAGGCTCTGCTTTCCCCCGCGCTGGCACTAGAGCCGGCAGCCTGATCCCAGGAGAGAGGGGCTGCGGGACACCCAGACACACCCCACCACCACCACGAGCAAACCCACCCCGACACACACAGATATACACGGGCGCACGCGCGCGGGCACACACGCACGGACACACAAAGACGCAGACACGGACACATGGACACGCGGGCACACACACGGACACACAAACGCGGACACACACGGACATACAGACAAAGACACAGACACAGCTTGAAAGAGAGCTAGGGAGACCGGGATGGAGAGATAGAAACGGGGAGAGAGAGAGAGAGAGAGAGAGAGAGAGAGAGAGAGGTTGAGAGAGAGAGAAAGTGACAGCAGAGCCTGAGGTGAAGGGGGAAGCAGAGAAAGGGAGAGGGTGAGGGAACTGGAGAGCTAGAGCGACAGAGCCTTGCAGAGGGAGGCTCTGCTCAGGTAGACAGCGCCCCATTGAGCAGGCCGGGGTAGGGTGGAGGGTGCTTGGGCCGGGCTAGAACAGGGGGGTAGGGCCCCCCCATGAAGGAAAATCAACGAGCCCTGAGACGTGTTTTTTCTTGGATTCGTTGGTTGTTTGGGGGGTGCGTTTCATAGGGTCCTTCCTTTGTTTGCTTCTTTCTGTCTCCTTGGTACTGTGGGCCCCGAGATTTGTAGAGTACGCGAGTCTGTCTAGCGGGAGCCTTGGCGCTGAGCGTGTCCACCGCTGGAGGCCTGGGTCTCTCTCTTGTCCTCGGGACTGCAGTTTACACGAAGTCGGTGGCAATGGGAAACCGGGTGCACAGGGATGGATTTCCTCGTGGCGGGCGAAGACAATATCCTTCCCCCGAGAAAGCAACCCACGGGTTCTGGAGCGCAGGTCTTGGCTTGCGTCTGTAGGACCCGCTGCCCCTTCCCCCGGCTTGGACGGTTGCGGAGGCGCTGGATAAATGAATTGAATTAGGTAATTCGGGAAGATACCCTGGACGGCAGGAAACTCACGCCTGCGCCTTCGGGGTCGAGTACCTACCGCAGCGCCCCGGCTGGAGCCCAGCTCCTTGTGGGGCTGCAGCCAGGCGGAAGAGGTGACATGCTGTTGCCTGGCGGTGCTGCAGCTGCGGACCCCCACGAGGAGGCTTCATCTTGACATAAATCCTTTTCTTTCTTCAATTGATCTGTATCCTTAATTTTAGATTAGTGACAACTTCAGAAATTTAGAGGCACAAAATATGGTTGTCCACACATTATAAATGCATTACCACCTCCTATTACCACCACCTTCCCCGCTCCCCCCACCCCCCAGAGTAGGTTTCGCTGTTTTGCCCAGGCTGGCCTCAAACTCCTGGGCTTAAGTGATTTGCCTGCCTTGGCCTCTCAAAGTGCTGGATCAGAGGTGTGGGCCACAATGCCCAGTCAACCACCACCAAGTTTTGATTCAGCAGCACTGGGTCGTGGAGCTAAGGACCCACAAATTTAGAAAAGTTTTTAAATATCATAACATTTCTGTGAGGAAACAGAATTTGGTATTAAATTTTTAGACTCTTTTATAATGTTCTGTTTTTTCCACTGAGCACGGTACTAAGTAGTAATTGGAAAATCACAGCGGAAGTCATATTACTTTTTCTAATACAGAGTTCTTGGCTGTTCTCTAAGCTAAACCTTATCACCTACCTTGAGAAAAAGAAAAAGCCCCAAAATGTGAGGAGACAGGAGGTAGCAGCCAAACATCCAAATAGGTGAGAGTGAGTAAAGCAGATGACACAGATGAGATGTCCAAAAGTCAAGGAGAAAGCCAGATCCTAAAGTGTGGTTTGGGAAGCTATGCTCCAATGGAAATGGTTTCTGAGAAGCCCTGGTTTCTTTCTCTTGCTCTCATATAGAGACGGACATCTTCTGCCCCACTCTTCAATTCTCTAGGACTGGACTTCCCCTTCAGCGATCATTCTTCCAGGTTACAAACAAAATCAAAGCCCTCTGCATGGCTTACAAGTGACTGGAGGACCTGGCTGCTTGCTCTTTTATTGCTTTTGAGGACATGGGGCTGTCTGTGATTTTTAAGGAACTCTATGTTAAACATTTTCTAATTTCCATTTTGAGTCTTGTCTAAAATGTGTGAGAGTAGTGGAGATATTGGGATTTGGTTTAGAAATCCCAGAAACACCACATCCAGATGTTGTATGTTTTCTGCTTTATAATTTCATATCCTATGAAGGTTTCAATTGTGATTCTACAGAAATTCATACTCAAAAATTTTATCAGAACAGTAAGCATCTGCCCCATATAATAAAACCTAATGTTATTTTACTTCAAAATTTTAAGTTTTTTGGTATGTATTGAGGCTAATACTGTAAACACTCTGTGCCTAATTGCTAAACTGTAATATGATTTAATGTATCTACTTTCTACATTTAAAACATGTACTTTGCCATTGAGGAACTTCAAACATTGCTGAGCATGTATTAAATTCCCATTTGTTTCCTGATTTTTGAATAGTTATCATTTTATAATATTCTCTTGTTTATTTTGAAGCTTACTAGGACTGTGTCATTGATATGTATGTGTGTATGTATATACACACACAAGTATATACATAACAACATATGTCATTGATATATATGTATATGTTTTACATACCTGTATATACACACTTATGTGTATATATGCATGTGTACATAACATTAATTTTTTGACCAATAAAAAGTGCATAATTATGTATTGTGTACATTATAATAATTTGATAGGTATATATTGTAAAATGTTTAATACAATTAAGTTGATGAACATTTATGTCACCTCACGTGGTTGTTTTTTGTAGTGAGAGCACTTGAGGTCTCCTACTGTTGTAGCAAATTTTAAGCATACAAAACACTGTTATTAACTACATTTTAAAGCTATACATTAGATCCCCAAAACTTATTTATCTTATAACTGAAAGTT
>NW_016826500.1:56733-60253 GCF_001698545.2 Rhinopithecus bieti
CAGCTTTTTTATTTTGTGAAATAATAGCACCAATATATTAATAATATAAATATTTATAGTGTAAATACTTATTCATCAAAACTTTCCCATTAGAGAATTTTATTAATTATCATAGTGCATTCTGTAAAATTGTACTGCCACACAGCACAGGGCAATGATTCAGAATGCCTGGTCTTCACAGATGCACAGTCACAGTTGAACATTGTAGTTATTTAGAAAATTCTTTTCTAGTGTTATATCAATGTTCCAAACAAGATTTTATGGGTAAATGTTTCTCCCATTCTGGTTTTGCAATTCCATGTTAACTGTATTTTATTTTAGGGTAGTTTCCTTGACATTGGTTTATCATATTTTGGTTTTACCTAAGTGTTACTTTGGATGACAATGTGCAACTTTCAATGTAGTTTATGTCAATGTGCAGTTTAATTACAATATGAATCAGCCATATATTTATTCACAATTCAAGCTTAGCAAACTTAATGAAGACTAAGCAAACTAATGTTACATGATAAAGCCCCATCAGCTATCTTATACTTACGTAAATACACCAAAAAATAGTTTGTGGCTGTATTGCTGCTTTTGTTCAAACTATGTTTTGTATTCTCTATGACCAAGGAAATTTCTGATATTGTCCTACCAGGCTAAAGAAACGAACAAAAGACGATTATACTTCCAAGTAGCAGGTTGTTTAGGCCCCAGATATTCCATATGTAGACCACTATGCTCATATTTGTTTGTTTTAATAAGGCTGTGGCCCAAAACCTTACATTTTGTAGAAATTAAAGCTTTTCAATTCCATAATAAAGACAGAACCGCCCCATGATCTAAATCCAAGGGTGATGGCTCATAGTGAGGACCATTTCTTGTTGACATGGAGATGGTTGAGTTGGTCTACAATAAATCTATGGGAGAAACAGGTTATGATGAATTGGAAGTGTTGGCTGCCTTCATGGTCTCAAAGTTCTCTGCCAAGTTCACCTCAGCTCTGCTGTACTCTTGTTCTGCTGTCAGGTTGGGAATGCTTGGCCAGTAGTGGTTCTCCACATGGTCCTCAACTACTGGTGCTTCCCTGATCCACTGCCTGCCAGAAATGCAGTCATAGCAGAGGAGGCTGGTAAGGGGAGAGAAATCAGAGATGCTTACTGGCCACTGCCTGGCTGGGGACGGGAGTGGTGGGCACCCAATCCTAGCTCACATGCCAAGTGCCATCCTCATCCCAGCACCCAGTAGTGTCCCCATAATGTGCACTGCCTGGCCTGAGGTAAATGGAGGCTCAGCTAAGGCCTAAAGTTGAAAAGGGGCCTTCCAGAGCCCTAAGTGTGCTGGACATCTCACCAGCCATGGAAAGAGATTGCCTGGCCTGAGGTAAATGGAGGGTCAACTAAGGTCTAAGGTTGAAAAGGGGCTTTCCAGAGCCCCGAGTGTACTGGACATCTCACCAGCCATTAAAAGAATCTGTGTCCTTGCGGCCACAGACAGGCAATGATGGAAGGCTGCCCACATTTCAGGGCCTTCTGGAGTCTTCACATAAGAGTTCAGCTCTGGCAACAGAGAACACCTCTGGTGTCCAGAGATTCTCAGTGCCAGGCAGATGTAAAACTGATCAATGGCATCTGCTGGCTTCTGCAGCACTGCTTGGCTATCCTTATCTGTAGACCCCCCAGCCTTGGCCATCCTTATCTGTGGGCCCCAGCCAAGGCACTGCAGAAAGCCTGGTCTCTGGCTAGTATTCTGGACTGTGAGACAGCCTGGCTGCAGCTAGCACTGGATGCAGAGAGTAGAGTGTGGTGAAGTTGGGACAGTGGGCATTCTGCCACATGGCCTGGGGTTTCTCGTGACTCTGGACTGCCCAGGTTCAGTGACTNCCCCAGATTTCATTTTATTCCTCCTGATTGCTTTGGCCATTCAATATTTCTTATAGTTTTATATACATTGTAGACTTTATTTTCTATTACTGTAAAAGTGGCACAGGAATTTTGATAGGAAGTTGAATTAATCTACAGATTGCTTTGGATAATATGGCACTTAGACAATATTCTTCTAATCCATAAACATGTAATATATTTACATTTATTTGTATCTTCTTTAATTTTTTTCATCAATATCTTTTACTTTTTATTGTAAAGATCTTTCACCACACTGGTTAAATTTATTGCTAAGAAGTCTACTATTTTGTTGCTGTTGTAAAAGAGATTTTTTTTTTCTTTTTTACTGGTTTGTTGCTAGTATATAGAAACAAAACTGATATGTGTATATTAATTGTATATTCCGCTTCTTTACTGAGTGCATTTATTAGTTTAAATGCACTATTTAAATGTACTATTTATGTTTTTATGCGTAAGATTATGTCATCTACAAACAGTGACTTTTTTTCTTCTTTTCCATTTGGATCTTTTAGATTTTCTTGCTTAATTATTTGATGTAAGACTTAATTATTCTATGCAGGACTTCCAGTTCTATGTTAAAATAGGAACGTTAGAATGGGCATAATATAGACTTGCATTGGTGTTTGTGCATTTGAAGGAGCAAACACCTCTTTTCATTTTTATAAACTGGTTTTGGCACATAAAGATCTTCATCTGTTGGGTCTCAAAGCAGATGAGATCTTTACTGGGTTTGCAGTAAAAAGGCTTGTAGCTGGGTCACAAGGTGGCTACTGAATCTGGAGTGGGTTTTACCTTTAGTGGGCTTGTTACCAGGAGCACTTGTGGTTGTGAATCCTGTCATGTTTTTGGGCAGACTGGATTTTTTCAGGGCTTTGTTCTGTGGAGCAGGCACTAGGGCAGGCTTCTGCTATATGGTGGGCCTAATAGCAGATGTGTGGGTGAGTGTGGCTCCACTGAGTACCTAGCAGGGTTTCCCCAGGTCATCTACCGACAGGGACTTTTGAACTGTTTTGTGTGGGTCACAGGGATGATGTCCCCAGCTTTTTTCTTATTCCTCATGATTGGTTTGGCCTTTCAGCCTACTTTGTAGGCTTGCATTTTCTATTATTATAAAAAGTGAGACAGGGATTTTGGTAGGGATTTGAGTTAACTTACAGATTGCTTTGGATAATTTGACACCTTATTAACCAAAAGCCCTGCCTTCTCAAAATGACTCTTCTTGATCTTGGGTTTTAGCAAGGTTTTATAATGCCCTGTATCCTGAAGCTCACTATATTGCCCAGGCTGTTCTTGATCTCCTGGCCTGAAGCAGTCCTCCTGCCTCAGGCTCCTGAATGGAGGAGATACTGTCATGAGCCACTGTGCCTGGCTCTCTCATAAAGTTACTTTGGTAGATGGATGGCTGACTAGTTTTTATTCCTGCAGGGGAATATAAAAGTAGGGACCCCCATTCCACCATCTTGATAATGTCACTGTCTCCATACATTTCTTCCTTATTTTGTTCTCTTGCATGTTTGTGTGTTATTTTAGGTTCAGACATTAAGAACAATAGGCTAGGATTTATACATTGTGTAAAAAGTAGATTAGATAGCTGGTAGGTACTCTCTCTATATTATAATGTTCACCTATAAGAT
>NW_016826500.1:60452-68374 GCF_001698545.2 Rhinopithecus bieti
ACAAAATTTATACTTTTTCTTTATTTAGAAATGTAAGGCTATTATTCGCTTTTAAAGGCTGTATTACAGCTTTTTTATTTTGTGAAATAATAGCACCAATATATTAATAATATAAATATTTATAGTGTAAATACTTATTCATCAAAACTTTCCCATTAGAGAATTTTATTAATTATCATAGTGCATTCTGTAAAATTGTACTGCCACACAGCACAGGGCAATGATTCAGAATGCCTGGTCTTCACAGATGCACAGTCACAGTTGAACATTGTAGTTATTTAGAAAAATTCTTTTCTAGTGTTATATCAATGTTCCAAACAAGATTTTATGGGTAAATGTTTCTCCCATTCTGGTTTTGCAATTCCATGTTAACTGTATTTTATTTTTAGGGTAGTTTCCTTGACATTGGTTTATCATATTTTTGGTTTTACCTAAGTGTTACTTTGGATGACAATGTGCAACTTTCAATGTAGTTTATGTCAATGTGCAGTTTAATTACAATATGAATCAGCCATATATTTATTCACAATTCAAGCTTAGCAAACTTAATGAAGACTAAGCAAACTAATGTTACATGATAAAGCCCCCATCAGCTATCTTATACTTACGTAAATACACCAAAAAATAGTTTGTGGCTGTATTGCTGCTTTTGTTCAAACTATGTTTTGTATTCTCTATGACCAAGGAAATTTCTGATATTGTCCTACCAGGCTAAAGAAACGAACAAAAAGACGATTATACTTCCAAGTAGCAGGTTGTTTAGGCCCCAGATATTCCATATGTAGACCACTATGCTCATATTTGTTTGTTTTAATAAGGCTGTGGCCCAAAACCTTACATTTTTGTAGAAATTAAAGCTTTTCAATTCCATAATAAAGACAGAACCGCCCCATGATCTAAATCCAAGGGTGATGGCTCATAGTGAGGACCATTTCTTGTTGACATGGAGATGGTTGAGTTGGTCTACAATAAATCTATGGGAGAAACAGGTTATGATGAATTGGAAGTGTTGGCTGCCTTCATGGTCTCAAAGTTCTCTGCCAAGTTCACCTCAGCTCTGCTGTACTCTTGTTCTGCTGTCAGGTTGGGAATGCTTGGCCAGTAGTGGTTCTCCACATGGTCCTCAACTACTGGTGCTTCCCTGATCCACTGCCTGCCAGAAATGCAGTCATAGCAGAGGAGGCTGGTAAGGGGAGAGAAATCAGAGATGCTTACTGGCCACTGCCTGGCTGGGGACGGGAGTGGTGGGCACCCAATCCTAGCTCACATGCCAAGTGCCATCCTCATCCCAGCACCCAGTAGTGTCCCCCATAATGTGCACTGCCTGGCCTGAGGTAAATGGAGGCTCAGCTAAGGCCTAAAGTTGAAAAGGGGCCTTCCAGAGCCCTAAGTGTGCTGGACATCTCACCAGCCATGGAAAGAGATTGCCTGGCCTGAGGTAAATGGAGGGTCAACTAAGGTCTAAGGTTGAAAAGGGGCTTTCCAGAGCCCCGAGTGTACTGGACATCTCACCAGCCATTAAAAGAATCTGTGTCCTTGCGGCCACAGACAGGCAATGATGGAAGGCTGCCCACATTTCAGGGCCTTCTGGAGTCTTCACATAAGAGTTCAGCTCTGGCAACAGAGAACACCTCTGGTGTCCAGAGATTCTCAGTGCCAGGCAGATGTAAAACTGATCAATGGCATCTGCTGGCTTCTGCAGCACTGCTTGGCTATCCTTATCTGTAGACCCCCCAGCCTTGGCCATCCTTATCTGTGGGCCCCAGCCAAGGCACTGCAGAAAGCCTGGTCTCTGGCTAGTATTCTGGACTGTGAGACAGCCTGGCTGCAGCTAGCACTGGATGCAGAGAGTAGAGTGTGGTGAAGTTGGGACAGTGGGCATTCTGCCACATGGCCTGGGGTTTCTCGTGACTCTGGACTGCCCAGGTTCAGTGACTACAAGGGAACCAGAGAGTGGAAACCGTTCGACATACAGACATGGGTATTTCTTGTCAGTGGGGAGAAGTTCACTGAAGGAGATAGAGGGTGGGGGTGGTGCATTAACATAAATCGCAGGGCTGAAAATGCCACCTTTCAATGATTTTTTTTCTTAGGACCTCACAAGTGTGTCATTGTGTCTGTTTTTAATTCCATGTACAAACACAGTGCTCTCCTGGTATGATTTCAGGTCATGTATAATGTGTGCTTGTCAATAAAAATACAAAGTAGAAAAACTAAACAGTTTCTCTTAAAATGCAGCTATTTTAGCTTTGCTCTTTACATTATACCTAACATATATAGGGGATTTCAATTCACACAGATGGTCCACAGCTTTAGTAAATGTCTGTATTTTTTCACAGTAAACCATATTCTTAACACAAATGGCAGGACTCAGTACTGTTTTTTATTTTTATGTATTATTTTTAACATTTATTTTAAGTTCAGGGGTACATGCACAGGCTTGTTACGTAGGCAAGCTTGTGTCATGGGAGCTTGTTGTATAGATTGCTTCATCAACCAGGTGTGAAGCCTAGTATTTATTAGTTATTTTTTTTTCTGATTCTCTCCCTCCTCCCACCTCTACCCTCAGGTAATACCCAGTGTCTTTTGTTCCTTTCCATGTGTCCATGTGTTCTCATCATTTAGTTCCTACTTATAAGTGAGAACATACAGTATTTGCTTTTCTGTTTCTGTGTTATTTTGCTAAAGATAATGGCCTTCAGCCCCATCCAGGTTCCTGCAGAGGGCATGATCTCATTCTTTTTTATGGCTGCATAGGATTCTATGGTGTATATGTACCACATTTTCTTTATTCAGGCTATGATTGATGGGCATTCGGGTTGATTCCATGTCTTTGCAATTGTGAATAGTGCTGCAGTGAACATAAACATGTGTTTGTCTTTCTAATAGAATGATTTATATTTCTTTATATATACCCAGTAATGGGATAGCCGGGTCAAATGGTATTTCTGTTTTCAGTTCCTTGAGGAATCACCACACTGTCTTCCACAATAGTAGAACTAATTTACACTCCCACCAATAGTGTATAAGGATTCTTCTTCTCTGCAACCTTGCCAGCATTTGTTTCTTTTTGACTTTTTGATAATAGCCATTCTGACTGGTATGAGATGGTATCTCATTGTGGTTTTGATTTGCATTTCTCTAATGATCAGTGATGTTGAGCATTTTAAAATATGATTTTTGGTTACATGGATGTTTTCTTTCGAAAAGTGTCTGTTCATGTACTTTGCCCACTTTTTAATGGAGTTTTTTTCTTGTTAATTTGTTAAGTTCCTTATAGATGCCGGATATTAAACCTTTGCCAGGTGCATAGTTTGCAACAGTTTTCTCCTATTCTGTAGGTTGTCTGTTCACTCTGTTGATATTTTTCTTTTCTGTGAAGAAGTTCTTTAGTTAATTAAATCCCATTTGCCAATTTTTGCCTTTGTTGCAATTGCTTTTGGTGTCTTCGTCATGAATTCTTGGCCTATTTTCATGTTCTGAATGGTATTGCCTAAGTTGTCTTCCAGGGGTTTTTACAGTTTTGGGTTTTACATGTAAGTGTTCTATTCATCTTAAGTTAATTTTTGTGTATGATGTAAGGAAGGGGTCCAGTTTCAATCTTCTGCAAATGGCTAACCAGTTATCCCAGTAACATTTAGTAATAGGGAATGTTTTCCCCATTGCTTGTGGGGTTTTTTGTTGTTGTTTTTTGTTTTCTTGAGATGGAGTCTCGCTCTGTTGCCCAGACTGGAGTGCAGTGGCATCCATTGCTTATTTTTATCAGGTTTGTGAAAGATCAGATAGCTGTTTAGTTTTAGGTGTGCATCCTTATTTCTAAGTTTTCTATTCTGTTCCATTTGTGTTTGTGTCTGTTTTTGTTCCAGTACCATGCTGTTTTGGTTATTGTAGCCCTGTAGTATAGTTTGAATTTAGGTAGCAGGATGCCTCCAGCTTTGTTCTTTGTGTTTGGGATTGCCTTGACTATTCAGGCTATTTTTTGGTTCTATATGAATTTTAAAATAGTTTTTTCTAGTTCTGTGAAGCA
Organism: Rhinopithecus bieti; assembly: GCF_001698545.2. Lineage (NCBI taxonomy): Eukaryota > Metazoa > Chordata > Mammalia > Primates > Cercopithecidae > Rhinopithecus > Rhinopithecus bieti. The sequence goes on from NW_016826500.1 coordinate 64,480, forward strand.
TGACATTGGTAGTTTAACAGGAACAGCATTGAATCTATAAATTGTTTTGGGCAGTATAGCCATTTTTACAATATTGACTTTTTAAAATCTTAAGCATGGAATGTTTTTTTTCCATTTGTTTGTATTATCTAATTTCTTGAGCAGCATTTTATAGTTATCCTTGTAGAGATCTTTCACCTTCCTAGTTAGCTATATTCCTAGGAATGTTGTCCTTTTCTGTGGCAGTTGTGAGTGGGATTGTGTTCTTTATTTGGCTCTCGGCTTGACTGTTGTTGGTATATGGCAATGTTAGTTATTTTCAAACATTGATTTTGTATCCTGAGACTTTACTGAAGTTGTTTGTCAACTTGTTAAGTATAAGATCATGTCATCTGCAATCAGGGGTAGCTTGACTTTCTGACTTTCTATTTGTATGCCCGTTATTTGTTTTATCTTGCCTGATTGCCTGGCCAGCACTTCCAATACTGTGTTGAATAAGAGTGGTGAGAGAAGGCATCCTTGTCTTGTACCAGTTTTCAAGAGGAATGCTTCCAGCTTTTGCCCATTCAGTATGATATTGGCTGTGAGTGTGTCATATATGGCTCTTATTAATTTGAGATATGTTCCTTCAATATCTAGGTTATTGAGAGTGTTAATCATGAAGGATTGTTGAATCTTATTGAAGGCCTTTTGTGCATCTATTGAGGTAATCATGTTGTTTTGGTCTTTAGTTATGTTTATGTAATAGATCACATTTATTGTTTTCCATATGTTGAACTAACCTTGCATCCAGGGAAAAAGCCTACTTGATCATGGTGGATAAGGTTTTTGATGTTCTGCTGGATTCAGTTTGCCAGTATTTTGCTGAGGTTGAGGTTTTTGCATTGATGTTCATGAAAAATATCAGCCTGAAGTTTCCTACTGTTGTTCTGTCTCTGCTGGTTTTAGTATCAGGATGATGCTGGTTTCAGAGAGTGTGTTAGGGAGCAGCCCCTTCTCCCCAATGTTTTGGAAGAGTTTCACCAGGAATGGAACCAGCTGTTCTTTGTACATCTGTTAGAATTCAGCTGTGAATTTTTCTTGTCCTGTGTTGCTTTTTGGTTGGAAAGATATTACTCAATTTCAGAGCTCATTATTTGTTCAGAGTTTGAATTCATTCCTGATTCAGTCAGGGGAGGGTGTATGTGTCCAGGAATTTATCCATTTCCTGTAGCTTTTCCAGTTTATGTGCATAGAGGCATACATAATATTCTCTAATTGTTGGTTGTATTTCTGTGGTGTCAGTGGAAATATCCCCCTTGTCATTTCCTATTGTGTTTATCCGAATCTTCTCTCTTTTTTACTTTGTTAGCCTAGCTCATGGTCTATCTATTTTATCAATGATTTAAAAAAAAACAACTCCTGGATTTGTTGATCTTTTGAATGGTTTTTCATGTCTCAGATTTCTTCAGTTCAGTTCTGATGTTGGTTATTTCTTGTCTTCTGCTAGCTTTGGGATTTGCTCTTGGTTCTCTAGTCATTTTACTTGTGATGTTAACTTGAGATCTTTCTAACTTTTTGATGTTGGCATGTTGTGTTATAAATTTTCATCTTAGCACTGCCTTAGTTGTGTCTTAGAGATTCTGATATGCTGTATCTTTGTTCTCATTAGTTTTCAAGAACTTCTTGACTCTGCCTTAATTTTATTATTTGCCCAAAAGTCATTCAGAAGCAGATTATTAAATTTCCTAGTAATTGTACGCTTTTGAGTGGTTCCTTGGTCTTGATTTTTAGTTTGATTGCGTTGTGGCCCAAAAGATTGTTACAATTTCAATTATTTGGCATTTCCTGAGGAGTGCCTTTCTTCTAATTGTGTGATTGGTTTGTATGTACCATGTAGCTTTGAGAAGCATATGTATTTTTTTGGTTTTGGGTGTATGATTCTGTAGATATCTATGAGCTCTATGTGGTCCAGTGCTGAGTTCAAGTCCTGAATATCTTTGTTCATTTTGTCTCAATGATCTCATATTGTCAGGGGGTGTTAAAGCCCCCACTATTACTGTGTGGGAGTCTAAGTCTCTCTGAAGGTCTCTAAGAACTTGCTTTATGAATCTGGGTGCTTCTGTGTTAGGTGCATATATATTTATGATAGTTTCATATTCTTATTGAATTGAAATTTTTACTATTATGTAATGCCCTTCTTTGTCTTTTTTGATCTTTGTTGTTTTAAATTTCGTTTTGTCAGTAACCAAGATTGCAATCCTTGCTTTTTTTCTGTTATTTGCTTGGTAGATTTTCCTCCATCCCTTTGTTTTTAACCTGTGTGCGTTGTTGCACGTGAGATGGGTTTTTTGAAGACAGCATACCAGTGGGTCTTGGTTCTTTATCCATGTCACCATTCTGTGTCTTTTAATTGGGGCATTTAGCCCATTTCCATTTAAGGTTAGTATTGAAATGTATGGTTTTGATCCTGCCATCACGATGGTAGCTGTTTATTTTGCAGACTTGTTTATGTGGTTGCTTTATAGTGTACTGGTCTGTGTATTTTAGTGTGTTTTTTTGTAGTGGCTGGTAACAGTCTCTTCTCTCCATATTAAGTGTTTTTCTCAGGAGCTCTTGTAAGGCAGGTCTGGTGGTAATAAATTCCCTCAGCCTTTGCTTGTCTTAAAAGGATCTTCTTATTTCTGTTTTGCTTATGAATCTTAGTTTAGCTGAATATGAAATTCTGGGTTGGAATTTCTTTACTTTAAGAATGTTAAATAGCGATCCCCAATCTCTTCTGGCTTGTAAGGTTTCTGTTGAGAGGTCCACTTTTAGTCTGATGGGTTTCCCTTTGTAGGTTTCCTGACCTTTCTCTCCAGCTGTCTTTAACATTTTTCCTTTTATTTCAACCTCAGAGAATCTGATGATTACATGTATTAGGGATGATCTTGTTTCTTACTGGGGCTTTCTGCATTTTCTGAATTTGAATGTTGGCCTCTCTAGCTAGGTTGAGAAAGTTCTCGTGGATAATATCCTGAAATACGTTTTCAAAGTTGCTTCCACCCTCTGCATTTCTTTCAGGGATACCAATGAGTCATAGATTCATTCTCTTTATATAATCTTACATTTCTTGGATGTTTTGTTTAATTCTTTTTTTCACTATTCTTGTCTAGCTGTCTTATTTCAGAAAGCCAGTCTTCAAGCTCTGAGATTCTTTTCTCCACGTGGTGTATTCTGCTGTTAATACTTGTGATTGCATTATAAAATTATTGGAATGGGCCGGGCGCGGTGGCTCAAGCCTGTAATCCCAGCACTTTGGGAGGCCGAGACGGGCGGATCACGAGGTCAGGAGATCGAGACCATCCTGGCTAACACGGTGAAACTCCGTCTCTACTAAAATACAAAACTAGCCGGGCGAGGTGGCAGGCGCCTGTAGTCCCAGCTACTCGGGAGGCTGAGGCAGGAGAATGGCGTGAACCCGGGAGGCGGAGCTTGCAGTGAGCTGAGATCTGGCCACTGCACTCCAGTCCGGGCGACAGAGCGAGACTCCGCCTCAAAAAAAAAAAAAAAAAAAAAATTATTCGAATGGGATTTTTAGTTCTATCACATCAGTTACGCTCTTTTCTGTACTGGCTATTTTGTCTGTCAGCTCCTACATTGCTTTGTCATGATTTTTAGCTTCCTTGTATTAGGTTTCAACATATGCATGTAGCTCAATGATCTTCATTTCTATCCATATTCTGAATCCTATTTCTGTCATTTCAGCCATCTCAACTTGTTCAGAACCCTTCCTGGAGCAGCAACACAGCCGTTTGGAGGAAAGAAAGCACTCCAGCTTTTGGGGCATTCAGGGTTCTTGCACTGATTCTTTCTCATCTTTCTCGGTTTATCTACCTTCAATCTTTGAGGTTGCTGACTTTGGATGGGCTTTTTTTTTTTTTTTTTTTTTTTTTTT
>NW_016826500.1:71119-82824 GCF_001698545.2 Rhinopithecus bieti
TTTTATCTGTGTGATGGGGGTGGGGTGGGAATTACCAAGAGGTCATCACACAGGCCATGGACAAATTCTACAAGACCCAGGTAGAAAACCACTGTCCGCGCATGCTGCCCAGCTCACACACACACATCTCTTATTTGACAACTTCCCCAAAGCAGGCTTTGAAGTCCAGGCTCCCCAAGAAGCCTGGGGAGGAGACTCTGCCAGGCTAAAAGGCCTATCCCCAAAGGTGCCACCCTCACCAGTCTCATCCTGATGATCTTGGATTATTTTTGCCCTGAAGTTTTGGAGTGGGGTACAGGGAGACAGCAGACAGTATGCATTAGCCACTTTTCCAGAGAGCATCAGCCCTCCAGACTGGGGCAGATCAGACCTCCACTCAGGTGTTTTTCTCACTGGTTGCCAGTTGGGGGAAGCAGCATTGTGAGCACCTGCCTGTCTCCCCAGGTCCTGTTCAGAAAGCCCATCTGTGCCTCTGGAGAGACTGCCCTGAGCACATAGGCCCAGCAACCACCATCTATGGCCCCCAGGACCTAATCCCCACCTTCTACATAGGGTTCAGTGCATGTGAGTATATGCTGGGCTTGATTCCTGCCCACTAGTCCCTGCCAGATATCCCACGCCCACCTCAAGAGAATGAGGCCACACAAACACATCCAGGCCGTCATGGTGATGGAGCGGCTGGGGTCCTGCTTGCCCACCTTCATTGCTGGTTCAGAGCCTGACCACATTTCTACACTGGGACGGGACTTTGGGGACATTGCCCACCAGGATCACTGACCACTTTTAGAGTTGCAGAAACAGAGGGCCAGCTGGTTCCCTAGAAGTTTGGTACATGGGATAAGCCAAGGCTTGCCTTCAGGACCAGGTTTTCCACCACGCAGCCGCCCAAGGCCCAGGGCATCCCCAAGTTCGTGTGAAGCCTGTCTGCCATGTCCACAGCCCATGCCGACCCCTCCTGGAGTAACTGGAATGCTTGTTCCTGGGCGTGTGATAAACCTAGACAGCTTCAGCCTTGCAGGACAACCATGCACACCTGGCAGCAGTAGCCGGAGGGCCCATAGAAAGAAGTTAGAGGTGAAGCCAGATGCTATGAGAATGCTTTATTAGGCAAAATTGTATACTACGAAAATGCTTTGAAATGCAGCAGGAGGAGGTGAAGACACAAACGAACAAGTGCGTAGTGACACATGGCAGTCAGAACACAGTAAAGAATCCACACTGCTTCCCCCCTTTACCTAGAACAGGAAAGTTCTAGGCCTCCTCCTCTGCCTCAGCCTTGACATCCTGATGCTGTTGGTACTCAGACACCAGGTCTTTTATGTTGATCTCGGCCTGGGTAAATTCTCTCTTCCATCCCCTCCCCCGTATACCAATGGAGGAAGGCCTTGCGCCGGAACAGTGCTGTAAACTGCTCCGAGACACGCTTGAAGAGTTCCTGGATGGCCATGTTGTTCCCAATGAAGGTGGCTGACCTGTCTAGCCCCCGGGGTGGGATGTCACAGATGGTTGTTTTGACGTTGTGGGGGAGCCAGTCAATGAAGTCCCTACTTTTTTTATTTCGGAGGCAGAACATTTGTTCATCCACCTCCCTCATGGTTATGCGACCCCTGAAAATGGCAGCCGCCCTTAGGTAGTGGCCATGATGGGGGTCACAAGCGGCCATCATATTCCTAGCATCAAACATCTGCTGGGTAAGCTCAGCCATGGTCAAGGCCCGGTACGGCTGGCTGGGCCGGCTGGTCAGTGGGACAAAGCTAGACAGGAAGAAATGCAGCCGGGGAGACGGGACCATGTTCGTGGCCAGCTTCCGCAGGTCAGCATTCAGCTGGCCTGGGAAGCGCAGGCATGTGGTGACCCCACTCATGGTGGCAGACACCAGGTGGTTCAGGTCATCATAGGTAGGTGTGGGCAGTTTTAGGGTCCTGGAACAGATGTTGAATAACGCTTCGTTGTCTATGCAGAAGGTCTCATCTGCATTTCCTATGAGCTGGTTGACCAATAGGGTGGCGTTATACGGTTCCACCACCGTGTTGGACACCTTGGGCGAGGGCAAGACGCTGAATGTGTTTATGATCCTGTCTGGGTACTCCTCCCGGATCTTACAGAGCAGAAGGGTACCCAACCCAGACCCTGTCCCCCACCCAGGGAGTGGGTCAGCTGGAAACCCTGCAGGCAGTCACAGCTCTCAGCCTCCCTTCTGACAACTTCCATCACTGACNATTCCTAGCATCAAACATCTGCTGGGTAAGCTCAGCCATGGTCAAGGCCCGGTACGGCTGGCTGGGCCGGCTGGTCAGTGGGACAAAGCTAGACAGGAAGAAATGCAGCCGGGGAGACGGGACCATGTTCGTGGCCAGCTTCCGCAGGTCAGCATTCAGCTGGCCTGGGAAGCGCAGGCATGTGGTGACCCCACTCATGGTGGCAGACACCAGGTGGTTCAGGTCATCATAGGTAGGTGTGGGCAGTTTTAGGGTCCTGGAACAGATGTTGAATAACGCTTCGTTGTCTATGCAGAAGGTCTCATCTGCATTTCCTATGAGCTGGTTGACCAATAGGGTGGCGTTATACGGTTCCACCACCGTGTTGGACACCTTGGGCGAGGGCAAGACGCTGAATGTGTTTATGATCCTGTCTGGGTACTCCTCCCGGATCTTACAGAGCAGAAGGGTACCCAACCCAGACCCTGTCCCCCACCCAGGGAGTGGGTCAGCTGGAAACCCTGCAGGCAGTCACAGCTCTCAGCCTCCTTTCTGACAACGTCCATCACTGACTCCATCAGCTCCGCGCCTTCTGTGTAGTGCCCCTTGGCCCAGTTGTTTCCGGCCCCACACTGACCTGTAAGACAGTACAGCCGGTCACTCGATGGCCAGGTAGACGGTCATCAGTGGTCACCATAATGCAAAAAAGGCCAAGTGTCACATGTGAGGTGAGAGCACCATTTGCCCCGGAGGTGGAGCAAATGAAACCGCCTCCCCCAGAGTTACAGGACAGCAGCTTCCCCTGTTAGAAATTAAGTCAGGAGTCAAACCCCAGGCTAACAGACCTCGCTGCGGGTGGCTCCTGCCCATTTTCACGGAAGGCAGTAGCCACGGGGCCCCAGCTCAGCTCCCTGCAGGGAGTTTACATCAGTAGCTCTTCACCTTGATGAGACACGTGGGCCTTCCTCCCAAAGCCCTTTTAAGAGGCAAATGGAACGACTTGACTCGGAGGATAGGAGGGTGTTCAGGGGCCCTGGCTCCACAATTCCCACTGCGATGACCTTGGGGCACTCCTAGATTTTGAGCCACTGAGGAACCTCACCCAAGTCCTCACCCACAACTCACTAAAGATGAAGTTGTCTGGCCTGAAGATCTGCCCCAAGGGCCCAGAGTACACAGAGTCCATGGTGCCCGGCTCCAGATCCACCAGCACAGCGCGGGGCACGTACCTGCCATCTGAGAGGGGCGGGAGGGCATGAGCGAGGGGAGGGTCGCGTTCCCAGGAGGGCGGTGGGGGAAGGTCCGGGGTCTCACCGCAGGCCTCGTTGTAGTACACGTTGATGCACTCCAGCTGCCCGTGGATGTCCCCTTGATAGGCGCCAGTGGAGTCGATGGCATGTTCATCAGAGATCGTCTCCCAGAACTGCGAGATGGGAGGGACCAGACAGGCCAGGGCTGAGCCACGGGGGCGCCCCACTTCTCTCCCACCCCCACCCTCATCCGCGACCCCATCCCTAGGCCGCCGTGTCCCTGGAGTTCACCCTGGCTGACTCGCCAGCCGCCCAGTCGTCCCACCGTGTCCCTGGCAGGGAGCCCAGGGGCTGCAGTGCCGGGGCCCCGCCCCCGCCACTGCCAGCATCTTCCCTGGCCACCCGCAGGCCCGAGCTGGGCCCTCAGAGACCCGACTGCTAACCTTGACGCCGATCCGGTTCCCGCACTGTCCGGCCTGCATGAACACAATCTCCGTCATGGCTAAGGCGGGATCAGGGCAGCAGGAGAAACGCGAGGAGGAGGAGCAAACACGCAGTGACCCAGCCTGCCCTCCGCCGACGCTGAAATAGCCCCTCGCCAACCTCCCTCAGCCTCGGATTGGGCTCCCAGAATAAGCAACAGCTTTACTTCCACACAGGTGTATCCACCTGTGAATCCCTTGGCGTTGAACCTCTGTTGGAGAGCTCAGGTGTCCTTGCTGTGGTCCTTTCCACATTGAGGAAAGATGGTCAGCTGGAGAACTTCCTCCCACGTCTTTACTAAGACTAAATCCCTAGCTGAACTGAAACTGAATTTTCCTCCCATGTGGGAGGGGAGGACTCTAGTTTCTATACTCACAGAGTGCCTTGCACCTGCCCTAGATTGATGACATATTTTTGTAATTGGTAAGTGTTTTCCTCTATTAGGAGATCTGTGGTTAGGAAAGGCCTTCCGTATTTTAACTCGACAGGACTTCATTATAGGTTTTACTTTGGAGCAGTTCAAACCCTCAGTAAGCTATGGGTGTTAGAGACAGGCCTCTGATTTAGCTAGAGTCTTCTTTAGAGTAGGATTAGCCCTTTCACCTTTCCAGAGGACCGCGGTCTCCATGCAGAGTGAAGGTCATATTGGATTCTTCAAGCTGAGGATAGGTGTTGGGATACGCCTGCTGTGAAAGATGGGCCATTGTCACTTTGCAGGTTTTTAGATGACCCAAACTGAGGAGTTATTTCTTCTGGTAAACATTTTTCAGATGGGGTGGGGAATGCCTCGATCTAACCAGTGAAGGTATCAGTGAGCATTAGCAAATATTTGAATCTCCTGCAGAAAGGCATCTGAGTAAATTAGAGTTGCCAGTTCTCACCTGGATGTTGGACAGGTTTAACTGGAGAAGGGGAAAATTGCTGACTGTTTGGGTCATGTCAGGCACAGAGCATGCAGGTGTCAGCTGATTGATTCTGTGTGGATTGTTTTCCTTGGAGTGGGGGTCTTGTCTTGGTGTCCCTTCATGGTGTTGCTGAAAGATGTTGCTAGAAAAGAGGGTCCTAAATCAGACCACAAAGTATGATTCTTAGATCTTGTGCAGGAAGAAATTTGAGGTGAATCTGCACAATGAAAGAAACAAGTTTATTAGAAATGACTTCATTACAGGGTTGGACATCCTCAGAAAACAAGAGCAGGAATGTACTGTCTTTTGTTAGTGTCTCTACTTGTAAGTAACTATAAAGAGAAAGAGTTATAATTAAACTTGGAAGGTGCAGATGTACTCACTAAAGTCAGGGGCTATTTGTTTTAACAATGACCATTAACCCATTGACCTAAACTAGCTCGTTAATATTAATCCTTACAAAAAAATGCTGCACTCCTAGGACATTTATACACTTTTCGGATCTGGTAGAAGGTGCCTTGTATGGCCACAAATATTCTGCAATTGTAATTTGTGGCCAGCTAAAAAATGTGGCTATTTTCAGACCATAAATATTAACCTTCTAGATGCCTTGTGAGTACCTATGTATTTATTTATTATTATTTTGAGACAGAGTCTTGCTCTGTTGCCCAGTCTGGAGTGCAGTGCACCACCTTGGCTCATTGAAACCTCCACCTCCTGTGTTCAAGCAATTTTCCTGCCTCAGCTTCCCAGGTAGCTGCAATTACAGGCATAAATCACCACACCCAGCTAATTCTTGTGTCTTTAGTACAGATGGGGTTTCACTCTGTTTGCCGGGCTGGTCTCAAACCCCAGACAACAAGAGATCTGCCCACCTTGGCTTCCCAAATTGCTGGGATTACAGGCATGAGCCACCACTCCCAACCACAATGAGGTTTTTAAATAATTCAAACTGATTTCCTGCTATTGAGCTGGGAGCTGAGCAAATTCAACAGATCGTGGGCCTAAAGTAGGAGAAGACTAAGGACAAACTGTAGAACACATGTGATTAAATTAATTACAATTGAAACCAAATCAAATTTAATGAGGCTGTACCTCTTCGTTTCAAGATGTTCCCCCCCATTTTGAAATGTGGTGTTATTCAGTGGAAAAGAAAAATAGTGTTTATCTCCAGAGCAAAGAACAGGGTTCCCTGCAGGGATTGATTGATGGAGAGTTATGGCTCAGGATTAAAAATCCTTTTTTCTGCTAATAAACTAAAAATTATTTTCTAAGCTCCTATTGACTAAATGGACCCCTCTTCTTGGATAAGGACATTCCGAAGTTCACCTGAAAAGCTAGTTCAAGCCATGGGTCACACATTCCTCATTATACCCTCCTCCCTTTGGTTTTAATTTTAATTTCAGTTTTTATTTTTGTGAGTACATAGTTGGTGTATATATTTATGGGGGTACATGACCTACTTTGATACAGGCATGCAGTAATACATAATAAAAAATGGGGTATCCATCCCCTCAAGCATTTATAGCTTGTGTTATAAACAATCCAATTATACTCTTTTAGGTTTTTTTGTTTGTTTGTTTGTTTGTTTGTTTTGAGACAGAGTCTCGCTCTGTCACCCAGGCTGGAGTGCAGTGGCTGGATCTCAGCTCACTGCAAGCTCTGCCTCCTGGGTTTACGCCATTCTCCTGCCTCAGCCTTCCGAGTAGCTGGGACTACAGGCACTTGCCACCTTGCCTGACTAGTTTTTTGTACTTTTTAGTAGAGACAGGGTTTCACCGGGTTAGTCAGGATGGTCTCAATCTCCTGATGTTGTGATCTGCTCATCTCGGCCTCCCAAAGTGCTGGGATTACAGGCTTGAGCCACCGTGCCCGGCCTCTTTTAGGTTTTTAAAATGTAAGTTAAAATATTTTTTACTATAATCACTCTGTTGTGCTATCAAATACTGTCTTATTCATTCTTTCTGACCATTTTATTTTACCCATTTAGCATCCCCACTAACCCCCTGTTCCCCCACTGCCCTTCCCAGCCTCTGGTAACCATCCTTATACTCTCTATCTCTATGACACCAATTGTTTTGAATTTTAGCACCCACGAATAAGTGAGAACTTGTGAATTTGTCTTTCTGTGCCTGACTTATTTCACTTAACATAAAGACTTTCAGTTCCATTTATGTTATTGCAAGTGGCAGACTCTCATTCTTTCTTATAGCTGAATAGTACTCCATTGTGTGTATGTACCACATTTTCTCTATCAACAGTCATCTGTGGACAGACATTTAGGTTCCTTCCAAATCTTGGCTATTATAAACCCTGCTGTAGCAAGTATGAGAGTGCCAATATGTCTTTGATTTACAGTATGTCTTTGAATTTATTTCTCTTAGGCATATACTGAACAGTGGGATTGCTGGACCATACAGTGGCTCTATTTTTAGTTAAATCAGGAACATCCAAACTGTCCTTAATTGTGCTCCCAACAACAGCGCACAAGGGTTCCCTTCACTCCACATACTCACCAGCATTTGTTTTTGACTGACTTCTGGATAAAAGCCACCTTAACTGGGGTGAAATGATATCTCATTTTGGGTTTGATTTGCATTTCTATGATGATCAGTGATGTGGAGCACCTTTTCATTTGCCTGTTTGACATTTGTATGTCTTCTTTTCATAAATGTCTATTTAAATTTTTTGTCCACTCTTCAATTGGATTATTACATTTTTTCTACAGAATTTTTTGAACTCAATATGTTGTAGTATATTAGTCTGTTTCTGCACTGCTATAAAAATTATGTGAGACTGGGTTATCTATTTACTGAGATGAAGTCTTGATCTGTTGCCCAGGCTGAAGTGCAATGGGGCAATCTCGGCTCACTGCAACCTCCGCCTCCTGGTTCAAGCAATTCTCTGCCTCAGCCTCCTGAGTAGCTGGGATTACAGGCACCTGCCACCAAGCCTGGCTAATTTTTGTATTTTTAGTAGAGATGGGGTTTTGCCATCTTGGTCAGGCTGGTCTTGAACTGCTGACCTTGTGATCCACCCGCCTTGGCTTCCCAAAGTGGTGAGATTACAGGCATAAGTCACTGCACCTGGCAAGACTGGGTAATTTATAAAGGAAATGGATTTAATTGACTCACAGTTCCACATGGCTGGGGAGGCCTCAGGAAACTTACAATCATGGCAGATGGGGAAGCAGGCACCTGTTACATGACAGCAGGTGAGAGAGCATGTATGTGAAGCAAAGGGAGAAGAGCCCCTTATAAAATAATCTGATTTCATGAGAACTCACTCACTATGAGAAGAAAACAGCATGCGGGAAACCACCCCCATGATCCAATCACCTTCTACCAGGTCTCTCCCTCAAAACCTGGGGATTACAATTCAATATGAGATTTGGGTGAGGACACAAAGCTTAACCATATCATGTAGCTATTAATTGCTTTTCAAATGGATAATTTACAAATATTTTCTCCCATTCTGTGGATTTTCTCTTCACTTTGTTTATTGTTCCCTTCACTTTAAAAAGCTTTCTGACTTGCTGTAATCCCATTTGTCCATGTTTTTTTTTTTTGGTTGTCTGTGCTTCTAGGGCATTATTTAAGAAATTTTTGCCCAAACCAATGCCCTAAAGAGTTTCCCCAATGTTTTCTTGTAAAAGTTTGATAGTTTGAGGTGTTAGGTTTAAGTCTTTAATTCATTTTAATTTGATTTTTGTATGTGGCAAGAAATAGGGTTCTAGTCTTATTCTTCTGCGTATGGCTTGCCAGTTTTCCCAGCCCATTTATTATAAAAACTGTCTTATTTTTTATTGTATGTTCTTGGCACTTTTGTTGAAAATAAGTTTAATTTAGCTGTATGAGTTTGTTTCTAAGGTCTATATTTTGTTCCATTTGTCATTATGTCTGTTTTTATGCTAGTGTCATGCTGTTTTAATTAGTGTAACTTAGTAGTATAATTTAAAACCAGGTAATGGAATTCCTCCAGTTTTGTTTTATATACTCAGCATAGCTTTGACTATTAGGGTGTTTCATTCCATCTAAATTTTTTTTTCTATTTCTGTGAGGAATGTCTTTTTTTTTTTTTTTTCTTTTTTGATAGAGTCTCATTCTGTCACCTAGACTGGAATACAGTTATGTGATCTTGGCTCACTACAACATCCACCTCCTGGGTTCAAGCAATTCTCTGCCTCAGCCTCCTGAGTAGCTGGGATTACAGGCACCCGCCACCAAGCCTGGCTAATTTTTTTGTATTTTTAGTAGAGATCAGTTTTCACCAAGTTGGCCAGGCTGGTCTTGAACCCTTGACCTCATGATCCACCGACCTCGGCCTCCCAAAGTTTTAGGATTACCGGCATGAGCCACCGCCCCTGGCCTGTTATATTGATAGAGATGGCATGAAATGTATAGATTGCTTTGGATTTTAAAAAATACTGATTCTTCCAATCTGTGAACATAAAAACATCTTTCCAATTTTTGGGTCCTCTTTCATTTCTTTTATCAGTGTTTTACAGTTTTAATTGTTGAGAACTTTTATTTCTTTGGTAAATTTCCACACATTTTGTTTTATTTGTGGCTACTGCAAATAGTATTATATTTTTGAATTCTTTTTCAATTTGTTGACTGTTGGTATATAGAAATCCTACTGATTTATGTGTGTTGATTTTGTATTCTGCAAATTTACTCAAGTTATTACTTCTGATAGTTTTTTGGTGGATATATTAGGCCATCCTCACATTGCTATAAAAATAATCGGTGACTGGTTAATTTATAAAGGAAATTGGTTTAACTGGCTCATGGTTCTACAGGCTGTACAGAAAGCATAGCACTGGCGATTGCTTCTGGTGAAGCCTCTGACAACTGACAATCAAGGTGGAAAATAAATCCGGTGCTTGCACATCCCATGGTAAGTGTGAGGGCAGGGGGGGCAGTGCTACACACTTGTCAATACCCAGCTCTCATGAAAACTTACTATTGTGAGAATGACAACAAAGGAGATGATGCCAAACTGTTCATGGAAATTCTGCCCTCATGATTCAATCACCTCCCCACTAGGCCCACTTCCAACATTGAGGATTACATTTCAATATAAGATTTTAGTGGGAACACATACCCAAACCATATCATTTTGCCCCTAGTCATTCCAAATCTCATATCCTTCTCATATTTCAAAATAAGATCATGACAACCCAATAATCCCCAAAATCTTAACTCATTTCAGCCTTAACTCAAAAGTCAAAAGTCTTACCTAAAACAAAGCTAGTTTCTTCCTCCTATAAGCCTGTAAAATAAAAAAACAAATTAGGTACTTCCAAGATACAAATGGGGCAGAGACATTGAGTAAATACTCCTATTCTCAAAGGAAGAAATCGGCCAAAAGAAAGGGGCCACAGGACCCATGAAAGTCTGAAACCCAGAAGGGCAGTTATTGAATTATAAGGCTCCAAAATAATTATTTTTGACTCTGTGTCCCATTTCCAGCACACACTAATGACTTGGGAATTTCAACCTTGTGACTTTGCATGGTTCAGTCCCCATAGCTGCTCTCATGGGCTGACATTGTGTGCCTCTGGCTGGTATTGTATGCCTCTGGCTTTTCCAGGTGCAAGGTGCAAGCTGTAGCTATATCTACAATTCTGGGCTCTGGAGGACAGTGATCCTCTCCTCACAGATCTGCTAGGCCATACCCCAGTGGGGAGCCTGCATGGGGACTGTCACCCCACATTTCTTTTCTCCATTGTTTTAGTAGAGGTTCTCCATGAGGGCTCCACCCCTACAGCATGTTTCTGCCTGCACACCATGGCTTTTTCATACATCCTTTGAAATAAAGGTAGAGGCTCCCAAGTCTCAACTCTTGCCTTTTGTATTCTCCCAGGCCTAACACCACATGGAAGCTACCAAGGCTTATGGCTTGCACCCTCCGAAGCAGTGACTGGAGTTGTNATCTTCTTCTGAGTCCTACAGACTCTTCCAACCTCTGCCTGTTTAATCAGTTACAAATCTGATGCCTCATTTTCAGGTATTCTTATAACAATTTTCCACTCCTTGGTGCCAATTTTCTGTATTAAGCTATTTTTGCATAACTGTAAATACCTGAGACTGGGTAAGTTATTTTTTTAAAAGGAGGTTTAAGTGGCTCATGATTCTACAGGCTGTAGAGAAGACATAGCACTTGCATGCACTTCTGTGGAGGCCTCTGGAAGTGTACAGTAATGGCAGAAGTTGAAGCAGAATCTTGCACATCACAGGACAAAAAGCAGGAGCAAAAAACAGAGGGGCAAGTTGTTACACACTTTTAAATAACCAGATCTTATGGGAACTCACTCACTTTCATGAGGATAGTACCAAATGGGATGGTGCTGAGCCATTTATGAGTAATCCACCCCAAGAGTTAAATCACCTTTCACCAGACCCACCTCCAACATTGAGAATTACATTTAAATATGAAATTTGGGAGGGGACACACATTTAAACCCTATCAGAGGAGTCTTTATGCTTTTTCAAATGTAAGATTATATATTGGCAAAAAAAGATAATTTCACTACTTTTCCAATTGAGATGGCTTTTATTGCTTTCTCTTGTCCGATTGCTCCAGATAGGACTTTCAGAATTATTTTGAATAACAGTGGTAAAAGTGGACATTCTCATCATCTTCCAGATTTTAGAGGAAAGGCTTTTAGTTTTTCCTCACTTAGTATGATACTAGCTGTGGGTCTGTCATATAAGACTTTTATTATGTTGAGGCATGTTTATTCCATACCCAGTTTTCAAAGGGTTTTTGTTACTAAAGATATTAAATTTTATCAAATAATTTTTTAGCATAATTGAAATGATTATATGGATTTTATTCTTTTTTTTTTTTTTTTTTTTTTTTTT
>NW_016826500.1:82854-86101 GCF_001698545.2 Rhinopithecus bieti
TTTTATATTGTTTTTATTTTTTTTTTTTTTTTTTTTTTTTTTTTTTGGAGATGAAGTCTCCCTCTGTCACCCAGGCTGGAGTGCAATGGCATGATCTCAACTCACTGCAACGTCTGCCTCCCAGGTTCAAGTGATTCTACTGCTTCAACCTCCTGAGTAGCTGGGATTACAGGCAGCCACCACCATGCCTGGTTAATTTTTGTATTTTTAGTAGAGACAGGGTTTCGCCATGTTGGGCAGACTAGTTTCGAACGCCTGACCTCAGGTGATATACCCACCTCGGCTTCTCAAAGTGCTGGGATTACAGGCATGAGTCACTGTGCCCGGCCCCTTCATTCTGTTTATGTGACGTGTCACATTGATTGATTTGTATGTTGAACCATCCTTGCATTCCTGGGATAAATCCCACTTGGTCATTATGAATTACCTATTTATGTATTGTTTAATTAAGTTTGCTAGGTTTTTTGCAAATTTTTGCACCAATATTCTCAGATATGGGGCTGTAGTTTGCTTTTTTAATGTGTCTTTGTCTGGTTTTGATATCAGGGTAATTCTAGCCTCAAAGAATGAGTTTGGAAATGTCCTTTCCTTCCCTGTTTTTCAGTCTGGTCCTACAGACTTTTTTTTATTAAGGCTTTAATTTTGTTAATTGTTATTCATCTGTTCAGGTTTTAGATTTTTTCCTAGTTCAATTTTGGTAAGTTATGTGTGTCTAAGAATTAATTTCCTCTAGGTTTTCTAATTTGTTGGCATACAATTGCTGATTGTAGCCACTAATGATCCTTTGATTTTCTGAAACATTACTTGTAATGTCTCCTTTTTCACCTCTGATTTTGCTAATTTGTATCTTCTCTGTTTTTCAGTTAGCCTGTTTAAATATTTGTCAATTGTTTTGCTTTTCAAAAAAATCAACTTTTTGTTTCATTAATCTTTTGCGTTGTTGTCGTCATTTTAACTTTATTTACTTCCTCTCTAATCTTTATTACTTCTTTTCTTCTAATTTTGGGTTTGGTTTGGCCTTTCTATTCTAATTAATTAAGATGTATTGTTAGGTTATTTATTTGAAGCTTTTCTGTTTTTTATGTAGGCACTTACAGTTATAAATTTTCCTTTTATAATAGTACCTCTTTTACTATATTCCATAGGTTTTGCTATGCTATGTTTCCATTATCATTTGTTTCAAGAAATTTTTCTATTTTCTTCTTTTTTATCCACCTACTAATCATTCAGGAGCATATTGTTTAATGTTCATGTGTTTGTATAGTTTCTGAAATTCCTTTTTTAATTGATTTCTAGTTTTATTCCCTGTAGTCGGAGAAAATACTTGATATTACCTCAAATTTTTGGAATGTTTTTAGACTTGTTACTTAACATTTGGTTTATCCTTGAGAATAACCTGTGTGCTGAGGAGAGGAATGTGTATTCTGCAGCTGTTACATGACATTTTCTGTAAATATCTATTAGGTTCATTTGTTATATAGTGCAGATTAAGTCTGATGTTTCTTTGTTGATTTTCTGTCTGGAAGGTCTATCCAATGACTAAAGTAGGGTGTTGAGGTGTCCAGCCATTATTGTACTGAGGTCTCTGTCTTTAGCTCTTACAATATTTGCTTCATTTATTTAGGTGCTTTAGTATTGGGTCCATATATATTTTTAATTATTATATTCTCTTGATGAATTGATCTCTTTACTATTATATAATGACCTTTTTAATCTCTTCCTACAGTCTTTTGTTGAAATCTATTTTGTCTGGAAATATAGCTATTTCTGCTCTTTTTTGGTTTCTTTTTTTTTTTTTTTTTTTTTTTTTTTTTTTTTTTTGTGAGGCGGAGTCTGGCTCTGTCGCCCAAGCTGGAGTGCAGTGGCTGGATCTCAGCTCACTGCAAGCTCCACCTCCCGGGTTTACGCCATTCTCCTGCCTCAGCCTCCCAAGTAGCTGGGAATACAGGTGCCCACCACCTCGCCCGGCTAGTTTTTTGTATTTTTTAGTAGAGACAGGGTTTCACCGTGTTAGCCAGGATGGTCTCAATCTCCTGACCTCGTGATCCACCCGTCTCGGCCTCCCAAAGTGCTGGGATTACAGGCTTGAGCCACCACGCCCGGCCTCTTTTTTTGGTTTCTATTGGCATGGAGTAACTTTTTCCATCCTTTTATTTTCCGTCTAAATGTATCTTTACAGGTAAAGTATTTTATTTGTAGGTCACAGATTATTGTCCTGCTTCTCTATCCATTCATCCACTATTTTTCTTTTGACTGGAGTATTTAGTTCATTTACATTCAAAGTTATTATTGATAAGCTTTTTTTTTATACTTTAAGTTCTAGGGTACATGTGCACAATGTGCATATGTATGTATATATGTGTATACATGTGCCATGTTGTTACATATGTATACATGTGCCATGTTGGTGTGCTGCACCCATTAACTCATCATTTACATTAGGTATATCTCCTAATGCTATCCC
Source organism: Rhinopithecus bieti (assembly GCF_001698545.2). NCBI lineage: Eukaryota > Metazoa > Chordata > Mammalia > Primates > Cercopithecidae > Rhinopithecus > Rhinopithecus bieti. Next base: position 85,319 of record NW_016826500.1, read on the forward strand.
TCCCTCCTCCCCTCTCCCCACAATAGGCCCCGGTGTGTGATGTTCCCCTTCCTGTGTCCAAGTCTCATACTCCTGCCATTTTGTTATTTGTTTTCTGATTGATTTTTGTCCTCTCTTCCTTCTTTCCTTTCTTTCTGTCTTCCTTTTAGTGAAGGTGATTTCTCTTGTATTATAATCTAATTTCTTGTTTCCTTCCGCTGTCTGCAGGTAGAGGAGCCTTCTCCATGACTGCCAACACCACCGGCCCATGGTTCTGCCAAATCATCATCAATTTCTCACTTAAAGCCCAAAGACTCTTTGGTTAGCTTGGGATAAATTCTGCAATGCCTGGGACTCGACCTTTGGCCCAGGACAAGTGCAGAAATGATGACCAATCCCCTAGGCCTGGACTCAGGGACTCTAAGAATCTGCCTGGTTCTCTACGTCACTGTGGCTGAGCTGGTGTATCAGGTGCAATGCAAAGTTCCCTTTACTTTCCCTGCTGCTTTTCTCAAACAGAAGAAGTCTTTCACCATAGCTACCACAGCTGGAAATGTGCTGAGTCACACATGAAGTTGGTACTTCTCAGAGCCCAGTGCCCACGGTGTATTGCCTGGGTATCACTGTTTTTATTCTGGGTACAGGGGTTCTTTAGTCAGCAGGTGAGGAATTCTGCCAGGTCTTTATTGACATAGCAGCACTGAGTTTAATGTTAAGTCCCCCAGTCCCTGTGCTCTCCCTCTCCCAAATTCACAGGTTTCTCTGTGTTGTACGGCTGCTGCTGGGTGGGGGAGTGGTGTGAGC
>NW_016826500.1:87566-92001 GCF_001698545.2 Rhinopithecus bieti
ACTTTCCTTTGAAAATACAAAATCAAACCATTTTCAAATTGGTTTGATTTGAAATGTACAATTCTTTAATTGTAGGGATTGACAGTATGTTTCCCCTTCTCTATCTCCTTTCCTCCTTTGTGATTTTTTCTGATCCTTATGAATCCACTCAGCAGAGTAACCTCCATTCTTAATCTGTGTGAATTGTGCTGATGAGTTACTCAGCTCTCTTAAAATCACCAACAAAAGAGTTTTAAATTTCCTAGTTAGTATTACATTTTTAGCGTGCCACAGGATACTCAGAACAAGGACTTCTGCTCCAGGCATTATGGATTATGATGATCAGTTATCTGGATTTCTATAAGCTTTGAAATTAAGAGATAAAAATCTAAAATAAATTGGACTTCATACTCTTTACACATTTATTGGGTTTGTTAATTATTCCATAGGAAAACAGACACAAGACTTTTGTAGAATTCAATTCTGTTTTACCATATTTAGGGTTACAAGAAGGGAATTATGTTGATGTAATTGACAGACTAAATTAATCTGAGTCATCACATGTGATATTTCTAGGTTTTCAAACGGTAATGACATTCTCTTCAATATGTCCATGCCTAGCTTAGGTTTCTGGGGGAGAGATGAGTAGCTAGTACTACCCATCTAAAACTTAATGTCCATTAGCTGGAATAACGGTGTGATAGGATATTCTTCAAGATGATGCCCTCAATTTCTTTCCTGCCTGCATGTGCATGCTGCTCTTTACATTGACAGGTAGAGTCTAGTCTCCCATTTCTTGAATCTGTGCTGCACACAATGACTTGCATTACCAATAGGATGCAGCAGAAGTCATATTCTAGGACCTCCAAGGCGAGGTCATAAGAAGCTGTGTAGTATTTGCCTGTGTGTCTTGGGGCCAACTACCACATTGTGAGGACTCCAGGTGACATGGAGAGGCCAGACAAGCATCACACACAGCAGCCAATATGCACTGCCAGTCAGGCGAGTAACCTGTCCAGGCTCTTTAGCCTAGCTGAGCTTTCAGGGGACTCCAGGTAACATGGAGAGGTCAGACAGGCACCACACGCAGCAGCCAGTATGCACTGCCAGCCAGGTGAGTAAACCGTCTAGGCTCCATAGCCTAGCTGGGCTTTCAGGGGACTTCAGCAGCAGCCAACCAACCGCAGCTGCAAGAAAGACTCTAAAAAGAGAACTTTTGTAGCACCTGTCAACCCACAAAACAATGAGAAATAATGTTATATAAAAGTACTAAACAAATAATAACAATAAACAATATTAAACAATAAATAATTCCTTAAGTTTTAGAATGGCTTACTATTCAGCAAGTGATAGCTAGAACAAGTACTAAATATTGTACAATACTGAATAAGTGTACGTTTAGTTGTATGATATACTTTTATATTTTAAAGCCATTCACGTTTCTGGACAGAGTGCTAAGTGAGCAGTGATTAAATGGTTCCCAAGAGAAGTTGTCTGTCGAATCTCAACAACACCATTTACCAATGGAAGCTATATTTTGTTTTTGGAAAATATACATTTTAATGTTCATTTAAAAAATATACTAACAATTGTTTAGAAAGGTATATGCTATTTTGAAAAAAATTTTAGAGAACCAGAAAAGTGTAAACTGTAAGTCTCTAATCACATTTATATGCTATTTGACCCATAAATCCAAAGTCTGATGGTAAATATGTTTATGTAACACTGATATCTGGATAAATAAACAAACAGTTTAATTTTTAAATGATAGGCCTTATAATTGGTATGATGTTGAGAAGGCTGCAGTGAATGGGCTCATCACCATAATAATATTTTCTCTTTAATACTTGTTTAGAACACTGACAACCAGAGAGTCTAAAACCGTGTTACATAGCAGGAATAAAATCAGAGTGACACTTATGTTGCAGCAGCAGGATTGGAATTCTTGCTGTTGGGGTTGGTGGTAGCAAACTCAGTTATGGGTGACTTCTGCTTCACGCTTAGATGGTGTGTTGGAACATTTCCTGTTTAGAACTTTCTAACACTTCCTGACTAAAGTTGTTTACAATGGAAACAAACCCCTCCGATTTTGAATTTAGCCAATTTGTTATTATATGTTTGTATATATATATATAGAAACATAATTTGTTCATATGTTTCTACTTTTTAGAGTGTGGCTTTCATGTAGACAGAAACTGTATATTATACCTCTTTTTCTTCAGCAGCTGTGTGCCTGGCACCTAGGTGAATTGTCAGTCTTGTTGAATAAGTAAAGCAAAATTATACCAGAAGTAAACTGTTAAATTTGTCATTTTTACTCAGAAAACATATAGCTAAGTAAGATGTATGAATCAGTTCACTCACTTATTCAACATTTATTAAGTGACTACAGTATGCTGTAAGCTAGGAATATGAGATTAAACAAATCTCATCTTGTCTCAAACTTCAGTGGATCCAGGAGTCTCTAGAAGCTTAATTCTTGCTCAATCAGAAATTCCTTTTCACTGAAGACTTGACAAGAAGGTTTGAGAAGGCAAGAGTGTGTGAACTCAGCAGATGTTTGTGATGCATCTACTGTGTCAGGAGCTGTAGTGTCACAGGGTCTGCCTGTGTCTCCTAGGAAAGGTGAAAACTAAGGACAATATTTTAAACAACAAATAATGCCAAGTATGCCACGTGACGGAGAGGGAAAGTGCTGGGTCCCGAGAGTATAACAGGCACTGAGCCTAGCGTGGGGTCCAGGCGTCTCTGGCATGGTGCCCTCCTAGGTCTTGGTTGTCCCTCGTTATTGCTCCTGCTGTCTTCTTCAGCTACATCTGTTTCTCTGCATTTCCTCATATTTCAGTGTGTGGGATGCAGTTATCTCTGAACAGCAATAGGCAACCATACACCTGTTACGCTGTGCTTGATGCTCTGCATTGATGTACACTGGGCCCAGATTTCCCTGATGGACTGCTCGGGCCATTCTTGTCATCTGGCTCTGAAGACTTTGTTCACAGAGGTGCACTTGCCAGACAGGGAAGTCTGGGGATCTGGGGTCCTCTGATGAGGCCACTCTCACCTGCTTACCTTCCCTGACATACCTAACAGATGAAGCTCAGGTGGGCGATGCACCTGAGGCCACAGTGTGGACCATGTACAATTCTTCAAGCTCTAGCTTCAACTCTCCTTCTTATTACTCTCTTAGGACAGTATATTTAGATGGAAGTAAATTAAAGTAATATTATTAGGGGATAAGATTAAAGTTAATCCCATCTGTAAAAAAGGAAGTAGATTATTTGTGAACTGTAACACTTTGTTTTTAGTGAGAAATCACCTTAAAACTTGGAACCTGAATATAAGATAATTACTTCATTCCGCAAATGTTTAGTAGCAAACTATATGCCAGGACTGTGCTAGGTACTAGAGATACATGGTTGAATACATAGTATAAGGTGCCTTGGAGTGTCAGGTATTTTCATATAAATGGCTCATGCAGTATATAGACAGTGTGGTAAAAAGAGACTTCTGAGATGCACAGAGGGCAGAAATAAAGGGTCTTGGCATGGTGGATAAATGTGTTTGGACGTTTCACTCAGGGCTGTTGAAGTTTTTGAAGGTCAGTGGCCTCAGAGTTTTGGCATTTTCAGGCCCTGCTAAGTACTTTGCTTCTAGCTGGTTGTTGGCCACCATTACTAATCATCAATCGGCTCTGTCTGATTCAGCAATCCCACCACTGGCCATCTACGCAAAGGAAAAGAAATCAATGTATCAGAAAGATACCTGTACTTGTTTGTTGCAACACTTTTCACAGTAGCACAGATATAAAATCAACCTAAATGTCCATCAACAGGTGATTGGAGGAGAAAATGTAGAAAAGATACACAATGAAATACTATTTGGGCATAAAAAAAGAATAAAATCATAACTTTTGCAGACACATGGATGGAACTGGAGGCCATTATTGTAAGTGAAGTGAGCCAGACACAGAGTAAATATCATATTTTATCACTCATAAGTGGGTGCTAAAAGATGTGTAGGTATTGATGTAGAGGGTGGAATGATAATGGAGACTAAGCAGGGTAAGGGGATGGACGGGGTGAATAGTGAGAGGTTACTTAATGGGTACAACGTGCATTATTCCGGTGATGTATCCCTAAAAGCCCTGACTTCACTATGCCATCCATGCTTACAGCAAAATATCACTTGTAACCCATAAATTTATACACAAAAATCTTAGACCTCTCTCTCTTCTCTCATAAGCCTCAGAGCTCAGAGATCCCCTTGGATCTCCTCAGACTGCTGAGTTTTGACTTTCCTACCTAAGGTGATTTTGGGCAGAGACAAGGGGGTGTTTCAGGAAGATGTTCTCATTCTGAAGAAACACTGGAGGCTATTCTAGTGGCCTTTATCTAGTCACTGCTTTAAGCAAGGAATAAAACATCTGTGGCTAAAATTTAAAAAACTGTGTTTCCTG
>NW_016826501.1:0-817 GCF_001698545.2 Rhinopithecus bieti
TGAGCCACCGCGCCCGGCCATGTGCAACAGTTTCTCAAGGATTTATTCCAGGAGTTGATTTATGGTGTCATAAGTCATGGTAACCATCAGTTAACCATCAGGAGCAGGTTTTCCCAATATCTGTCGCCCAATGTGGGGTTTGAACCCACAACCCTGAGATTAACAGTCTCATGCTCTACCGACTGAGCAGGAAGTCAGGGACCCTGATTGGAGGGAGCAGCTGAAGCTGCAACAGAAGAACATAAATTGTGAAGATTTCATGGACATTTATTAGTTCCCTAAATTAATACTTTTATAATTTCTTACGCCTGTCTTTACTGCAATCTGTGAACATAAATTGTGAAGATGTCATGGACACTTATCACTTCCCCAATCAATACCCTTGTGATTTCCTATGCCTGTCTTGTCTTTATTCTCTTAATCCCATCATCTTTGTAAACTGAGGAGGATATATGTCGCCTCAGGACCCCGTGATGATTGTGTTAACTGCACAAATTGTAGAGCATGTGTGTTTGAACAATATGAAATCTGGGCATCTTGGAAAAGAGAACAGGATAACAGCGATGTTCAGGGAACAAGGGAGGTAACCTTGAACTGACTGCCGGTGAGCCAGATGGAACAGAGCCATATTTCTCTTCTTTCAAATGCAAATAGGAGAAATATTCTGAATTCTTTTCTCAGCAAGGAACATCCCTGAGAAAGAGAATGTACCCTGAGGGTGGGTCTATAGATGGCCCCCTTAAGGTGACCGCCTTTTGTGATCGAAGCCGAAGGGATGAAATAAACCCCGTCTCCTGTAGCGCTCCCAGGCTGTTAG
>NW_016826502.1:0-567 GCF_001698545.2 Rhinopithecus bieti
TTTTTTGTCGGATAAAGGGATTTGGACACTTTTCGCAGAGCTAGTATGATAAGGTTAATCAGAGCTTGGATATAGACCAGCATATAGAAAATTGGATGAGCACTATCAAGCCACATAAGCAATGAGTAATCAAGCTCAACTTGCCAGTAAAAGATGAAGCAACCGGAAGCAGGGTTAGAAATATAGGCAGTTAGACTTCTATTGCTAAGGCAGAATCAAATTACCTTTCGAAGCATAGGAATCAGACGGCAAGAGCAAGAAGAAAAACATAAGAAAATAAAGGGCCAACCTGCCATACGGAACAGGAAAAAAGCCGAGATGAGAAACAGCCCCCACAGTGATACCTGCCTCCCCCTTGCCCCGATGCTGGGCTGCAGTTTCAGCTGATGTTCCAGTTTGCATGCTTCACCATGGGTCTTAATAAATACCTTGCTTCTCAAGGTAAACAAAGAGGCCTTTTTTGGTTTTAAATTAATGATTGGTAGAAAGAACATTCATATGCTATAGTAAGCATTAATTAGGACAGACATAAAATTTGTGTTTGAGTTGATACTCACTAAGAAAATT
>NW_016826503.1:0-248 GCF_001698545.2 Rhinopithecus bieti
TGGGATGCGGAGGTGGGTGGATCACCTGAGGTCAGGAGTTTGAGACCAGCCTGGCCAACATGGCAAAAACCAGTCTCTACTAAAAATACAAAAATTAGCTGAGTATGGTGGCGCATGCCTATAATCCCAGCTACTCGGGAGGCTGAGGTAGGAGAATCACTTGAACCCAGGAGGTAGAAGTTACAGTGAGCTGAGATCACACCATCGCACTCCAGCCTGGGCAACAGAGTGAGACTCCATCTCAACAA
>NW_016826504.1:0-807 GCF_001698545.2 Rhinopithecus bieti
TTTTTCTGGAGACGGAGTCTTGCTCTGTCACCCAGGCTGAAATACAGTGGCACGATTTCGGCTCACTGCAACCTCCGTCTCCTGGGTTCAAGCAATTCTCCTACCTCAGCCTCCCAAGTAGCTAGGATTACAGGCCCCTGCCACCATGTCCAGCTAATTTTCGCATTTTTAGTAGAGACGGGGTTTCACCAAGTTGGCCAGGCTGGTCTCAAACTCCTGACTTCAGGCAATCCGTCTGCCTTGGCCTCCCAAAGTACTGGGATTACAGGTGTGAGCCACCGTGCCCAGCCAAATACTTGAAGCTTATTAATCAAAACACTGATTTGAATTTTTAAAATTAGGTAACATCAATTAAAATAGGACATCATCATAGAAAAATAAGTTGCTTAGAATTCATATTTTAATAAGACAAGTTATTCAAGTTATTTGAATGCCAATGTTAAAACAAAGCTGGAGCAATCTCTTTTCAAAGCAAGAGAGATGATCCAATGGGAAATTATGTATTACATGGAGTATTTTTGGATTAACCAATACATTTAATAATATCACATGAGATGATACAAAAGTTACCTATTAATGTTGTCCTGCTGCCTTCAACTATTTCTTATTATATGCTCCATTCAACCAGAATTTATAGATTTGAATACTTTAATTTTGAAGGTTAAAACATTTATTTATGAATTTGTTTTAAATGGCTAAAAGGCAACATTCAGCCTTTTAGCACTGGAACAATTTCCATTTGGTTTAAAAAAAAACAACAAAATAAATGTGGAACACATTTCACATTTTTTTATTTTGTGCAACTTC
>NW_016826505.1:0-680 GCF_001698545.2 Rhinopithecus bieti
CCCAGCTACTCGGGAGGCTGAGATGGGGGAATTGCTTGAGCCTAGGAGGTCAAAGCACTACAATGAGCCATGATCATGTCACTGCACTCCAGTCTGGGCAACACAGCAAGACACCATCTCAAAAAAAAAAAAAAGAAAAGAAAACTGCTCTACCATCCCTAGAGCAGGTATGGTTCAAAATGGCCACATCTGTATTTCAGCCAGCAGTAAGAGGGGAAAAAGAAGGGGATAGGATGCCCCCACCCCAACTTTTTGGTTTGTTTTTTGAGATGGAGTCTCGCTCTGTCACCCAGGCTGGAGTGCAGTGGTGGGATCTCAACTCACTGCAACCTCCTCCTCCTGAGGTCAAGCAATTCCCCTGCCTCAGCCTCCCAAATAGCTGGGATGACAAGCGCCTGCCACCATGCCTGGCTGATTTTTGTATTTTTAGCAGAAACAGGGTTTCACCATGTTGGCCAGGCTGGACTCGAACTCCTGACTTCAAGTGATCTGCCCACCTTAGCTTCACAAAGTGCTGGGATTACAGGCATGAGCCACTGTGCCCAGCCCGAATGCCCTTTCTTTTAAGAGCTTGATTCAGAAAAGGCACAAGTCACTTCTGCTCATATCCCATTGAACAGATCTCAGTCACATGGCCACCTCTATCTACAAAGAAGGCTGGAAAATGGAGTCTTCATTCT
>NW_016826506.1:0-808 GCF_001698545.2 Rhinopithecus bieti
GAGGGGGGAGAGAGGGAGAGAGACCGGAGGAGAGAGAAAGAGAGTGAGGGCATGAGCAATGAGAGAGCAAACTTTCGGGTGTCTCTTCTTCTAAGGACACATGTCCCATCATGAGGGCTCCACTGTCATGACCTCATCTAACCCTAATGACCTCCCAAAGGCCCCATCTCCAAATATGGTCACGGTCACCATGAGGTTAGGGCCTCAATATGTGCATTTGGTGGGGGAGTGAGAAACAAACATTCAATCCGTATTAGCCCCCAAAGATGAGAAATACACTTCAAACACTTTTAACTCTTCTTTAATAGTCTTTCTTGGATTTCTCATGTGTAAATTTCTACTTTTCTTTTTTTACATTTAGTTATTTTTAGACAGTGTTGTCAAAATATAAGCCCGATAAATTAAGTTTAGATTTTGTCATTGACTTTTTATTTCAAGTAAGTTGCCACAAGGGTAGCTTTTTGTAAAGCTGAATTAATCATCAGCAGACTGACTCAAAGATTTAACTAGAAAATGAGGCTTGGGTGCTTAACCATTTCTGAAACCCCCAGGACCTGACCAATAATTACTCTTTCCATCCATAAGAAGACAGAAACATTTGGCATATGGTTTTTCTTTCTCGTCTAGAATCAATCAGAATGTGTCACTTTGTAGCTGGCTATGGTCAATCAAAATGTTGTGCCTAGTTCTTCTAAATGTAAATCTCCTAAAGACATTTTTCAGAAAAGACTGTCAAATTATTAAGTGATGGGAATGTTGGTAGAGAAAATAAATTCCTTTAGACATTTTATAGGTACTGAAAAATTAG
>NW_016826507.1:0-907 GCF_001698545.2 Rhinopithecus bieti
TGAACCCAATAAAACATTATATATTCAAAACACACAATTTTAAATTCAAATGAAAATGACCTAGCTGATTTTCAATTATTGGTTTACTAAAAAAAAAAAAAAAAAAAAAAAAAAAAAATTTTTTTGTTTTTTTGTTTGTTTTTGTTTGTTTGTTTTGTTTTGTTTTTGAGATGGAGTCTCGCTCTGTCGCCCAGGCTGGAGTGCCGTGGCGCGATCTCAGCTCACTACAAGCTCCGCCTCCTGGATTCATGCCGTTCTCCTGCCTCAGCCTCCCAAGTAGCTGGGACTACAGGCACCTGCCATCACGTCCGGCTAATTGTTTGTATTTTTAGTAGAGACGGGGTTTCACCGTGTTAGCCAGGATGGTCTCGATCTCCTGACCTCGTGATCCGCCCGCCTTGGCCTCCCAAAGCGCTGAGATTGCAGGCGTGAGCCACCGCGCCCGGCCTTTTGTGTGTGTGTGTGTGTGTTTTTAACAGTTTCCTCAAGAAAATGCTTCAGGCCCACATCCTTCAGTGAGATCATTCATTGCTTTCAGTCATTAGAAAGCGACAGCTCAGATTCCTTAAATTAAACTGAAGTATATACAGATTTTTTGTTTTGTTTTGTTTTGTTTTGAGACGGAGTCTCGCTCCGTCCCCCAGCCTGGAGCGCAGTGGCCGGATCTCAGCTCACTGCAAGCTCCGCCTCCCGGGTTTACGCCATTCTCCTGCCTCAGCCTCCCGAGTAGCTGGGACTACAGGCGCCCGCCACCTCGCCCGGCTAGTTTTTTGTATTTTCAGTAGAGACGGGGTTTCACCGGGTTAGCCAGAATAGTCTTGATCTCCTGACCTCGTGATCCGCCTGTCTCGGCCTCCCAAAGTGCTGGGATTACAGGCTTGAGCCACCGCGCCCGGCCTATACAGAT
>NW_016826508.1:0-1448 GCF_001698545.2 Rhinopithecus bieti
TCCAATGTAAATACTAAAGCTGGACATAATCAAACTCTGTCTTCTAGCAATTCTAGTCCTAGCCATATACCAACAAAATGTACGTATATGTGCACCAAAAAGTATGTGCAGGAATATTCATAGGAGCACTATTTTTAATAGCCAAAGACTAAAATCAATTCAAATGGCCAAAACAGTAGAATTGATAAATACATTATAGAGTCTTCATATAAAGCAAATAAATTAATGCTGTAGGTGAAAAATATCACAAAAAATATTCAGATACAAAAGTGCTAAAACTATATAATTCTATCATTATGAAGTTCAGAAACAGATAAACCTAATTTATAGTGAAATAAGTCATAATGATAGTTACTTTTGAGGAGGCTCATATCAGTGTGATTGTAGATTGGGTTGCTTTGGGTCCAACTCTCTAGTCTGATATTGCACTATTCTGCCTTTTGCTTACTATTCTCAAACTCATTGATCCTCTTTGTGTTCCTTGTATAAGTCACACTTCTCTAGAAGGACAGAACTAATAGGATAGATGTTTATATAAGGGAGAGTTTATTAAGGAGTATGGACTCACACGACCATACAGTGAGGTCCCACAGGAGGCCATCTACAAGTTGAGAACAAAGGAAGCTAATTTGAGACCCAAGGCTGAAAAATTTGGAGTCCGATGTTTGAGGATGGGAAGCATTCAGCATGGGAGAAAGATGTAGGCTGGGAGACTAAGCCAGTCTAGACTTTTCACATTCCTCTGCCTGCTTTTATTCTGACTGTGCTAACAGCTGATTAGGTTGTGCCCACCCAGATTGAGTGTGGGTCTTCCTTTCCCACACCACTGACTCAAATGTTAATCTCCTTTGGCAATACCCTTACAGACACACCCAGGAACAATACTTTGCATTCTTCAATCTAATCAAGTTGACACTCAATATTAACCATCATAAGTCCACCCCTTATCAACTTGAACCCATACACATCTCCTGAGAACACACATAATCTTCAAATGAAGACAATCATAAGGTCATAATTACACCTAACATAATACAACCATCCTTCATAAAACTGGAAACGCACCAATCTCCAAATGCTATTACATAAAGTTAATAACATTTAAATGCTGGTATGAAATGAATAAATCTTTTGTCACATGATAAAGAAAAAAAGAAGTGAAATGATATATTCTTAGTATAACTGTATACATGCACAAACATGTTTCTAATAAAATAAATAGGACATTTCTTCTATGGTTTTTATGGTTTTGCGTTTTACATTTAAGTCTTTAGTCCATCTTGAGTTAATTTTTGTATAAGGTGTAAGGAAGGGATCCAGTTTCTGTTTTCTGTATATTACTAGCCAGTTTTCCTAGCACCATTTACTGAATAGGAGATCTTTCCCCGTTGCTTGTTTATGTCAGGTTTGTCAAAGATCAGATGGTTGTAGATGTGTGATGTTATTCC
>NW_016826509.1:0-2068 GCF_001698545.2 Rhinopithecus bieti
GAGATCACGCCACTGCACTCCAGCCTGGGTGACAGAGCAAGACTGTCTCAAAACAAACAAACAAAAAATCCTACAAGCAGAATTACAAGATCAAAGGGTATATGTATATTATGAAAGCCTGATGTATACTATCAACTTGTATTCCAAAAACTATATACACTCCATAGTATATGTGGGTGTCTAATTTTTGGTTTGTTTTGATTTTAAAACGCTCAGATGATATAATGAGAAATGAACTACCTTCTAATTAAATGTTTGGTTTTAGTCCCTTTGTTTTGTCTTGTTTTTGAGTCTCCTTCTGTCACCCAGGCTGGAGTGCAGTGGCACAACCTTGGCTCACTGCAACCTCTGCCTCCTAGATTCAAGCAATTCTCATGCCTCATCCTCCCAAGCAGCTGGGACTACAGGTGTGCCACCAAGCCTGGCTAATTTTTTTTTATTTTATTTTATTTTTAGTAGAGATAGGAGGGTCTTGCCATGTTGGCCAGGCTGGTCTCGAACTCCTGGTCTCTAGTGATCCACCCACCTCAGCCTCCTAAAGTGCTGGGATTACAGGCATGAGCCACCACGCCTGGCCAGGTTTCATTTTTCATATGAAAAATCTTTATTTTTGAGTCAGTATCACTCCGTCGCCCAGGCTGCAGTGCAGTGGCGTGATCTCGGCTCACTGCAACCTCTGCCTCCCGGATTCAAGCAATTCTCCTGCCTCAGCCTCCCGCGTAACTGGGGATTATAGCAACACGCCACATCGCCCAGCTAATTTTTGTATTTTTAGTAGAGATGGGGTTTCCCCATGTTGCTCAGGCTAGTCTCGAACTCCTGACCTCAAGTGATCTGCCCACCTTGGCCTCTCAAAGTGTTGGGATTACAGGCGTGAGCCATCGCACCCAGCCTGAAAAGTCTTTAGATTAGGAGTATTCCAGCTGGACACAGGGCTCAAGCCGGTAATCCAACACTTTGGGAGGCCAAGGCTGGTGGATCGCTTGAGCCCAGGAGTTCGAGACCAGCCTCTCTACAAAAAATAGAAAATAAACTAGCCTGAGGCAACGCAGACCTCTCACGGTGCCCCAAGGTGGGAGGATCACCTGAGTCCAGCGAGATTGAGACTGCAGTGTTCGCGCCACTGCACTCCAGCCTGAGCAACAGAGTAAGACCCTGTATCAAAAACAAACAAACAAACAAACAAAAAGTCTTCTGGTGCAAGGCCTCACTGGAAGGTCCCTGGGTTCAATGCTCCGCGTTCTGGGATGTGAATGTGGAAAAGTAAGTGCCAAGGTGGGTGTCTACCTGAGCTCCGTAAGGACTCGGTACTTAGGATGCGAGCATGGCTTTGGGTTCCATTCCTGACCCTCTGTGGCCTCAGTCTCCTCCCGGGAGAGGATGAAAAGCACAAGTCGGATGCACTCTATAGTGATCGCTGTGATAGTCATTATGAGTCTTACTTCCTCGATTCCGACAAACTCAAGGCCAAGCTATGGAGTTCATCTCATGCTGACACCGTCAGTTCTGAGCAACTGTAAAATGGGGACAGGGTGGCCCAGGGGCCTACTGACCTGAGGCTGGGGTCTGCGACAGCCCAGCCGCTGGGGCTCCTTGTGGCTGCTGCGGGGTCAGCCTGCGGTCTCCGCCTGACTCTAGCTCTCCTGCGCCCCGCAGGTCCTGGGCGCTACCCACGTCAGTGAGTGCTCACAGGTCTGTGAGGTAGGCGGCGCCACAGAGAGAAACTGAGGCGCGGGAGCCCAAGTCACCTGTCCAGCTCCTCAGCCGAGCGTGAACTGCGCTTGGGGATGGTATCCACATGGCCCGGCCCCACGCTCTCCTTGTCAGCGCCCGAAGGCCCTTCGCACCAGGGGGCGCCGGCCTGCGCGCATGCGCAATGGTCGCAGCCGCGTCCCCTTTAAGAGAACTCCTTTTGCCTCCGCCGACCCCTTCGCTTCCGCTCCGCGTTCCCACAATGCAGTGCGGCTGAGCGCCTCGGAGCCCGCGGGGACGCTGCGGGGGGACCCGTGCTGAGGCGGCGGCGGCGGCGGCGACGTGGGCTGCGGCGGGCCCGCGGCGTCGGGCGGTG
>NW_016826510.1:0-317 GCF_001698545.2 Rhinopithecus bieti
GAAGCTTATGGTGACAAAGGAAATATCCTCATAAAAAACCAGAAAGATGCTATCTGAGAAACAGCTTTGTGACGTGTTAATTCATCTAACAAAGTTACACCATGCTTTTCGTGGAGCAGTTTGGTAGCACTGTTTTGGTTAATCTGATAGGGGATATTTTGGATCACATTAAACCCTATGGTGACAAAGTAAATATCCTCAGATAAAAACTAGAAAGAAACTTTTAGAGACTTCTTTGTGATGTGTGAATTCATCTCACAGAGTTACACTGTTCTGTTCATTGAGCAGTTCACTAACACTTTTGTTGTAATCTGCAA
>NW_016826511.1:0-306 GCF_001698545.2 Rhinopithecus bieti
GGCTCTGATATTGAGGCAATAATTAATAGTCTACTAACCAAAAAAAGTCCAGGACCAGATGGATTCACAGCCTAATTCTACCAGAGCTACAAAGAGGAGCTGGTATCATTCCTTCTGAAACTATTCCAATCAATAGAAAAAGAGGGAATCTTCCCTAATTCATTTTATGAGGCCAACATCATCCTGATACCAAAGGCTGGCAGAGACGCAACCAAAAAGAGAATTTTAGACCGATATCCCTGATGAACATCGATGCAAAAATCCCCAATAAAATACTAGCAAACCAAATCCAGCAGCACATCGAAA
>NW_016826512.1:0-304 GCF_001698545.2 Rhinopithecus bieti
TTCTCGTGGAATCTGCAATAGGATACTGCTAGCGCATTGAAGCCTATGATGACAAAGAAAATATCCTCAGAGAAAACCAAAAAGAAGCTTTCAGAGAAACTGCTCTGTGATGTGTGAATTCATGTCAAAGAGTTACACTGTTCTCTTCATTGACCCATTTGTTAACACTGTTTTCTTGGAATCAGCAATGAGATATTTTGGATTGCATTGAAACTTATTGTGAAAAGGGAAATATCCTCAGACAAAAACTAGAAAAATAGTTTCTGAGAAACTGCTTTGTGATTTGTGAATTCATCTCACAGAG
>NW_016826513.1:0-760 GCF_001698545.2 Rhinopithecus bieti
TTTAAGCCCCACATGCATTAGGTATTTGTCCTAATGCCCTCCCTCCTCTTGCCCTTCATCCCCGACAAGCCTTGGTGTGTGCTGTTCCCCTCCCTGTGTCCATGTGTTCTCATCATTCAGCCCCCACTTATCAGTGAGAACACGTGGTATTTGGTTTTCTGTTTCTGTGTTGGTGTGCTGAGAATGATGGCTTCCAGCTTCATCCATGTCCCTGCAAAGGACATGATCTCATTCTTTTCTGTGGCTGCATAGTATTCCACAGTATGTATGTGCCACATTTTCTTTATCCAGTCTATAATTGATGGGCATTTGGGTTGGTTCCAAGTCTTTACTATTGTAAATAGTGCTGCAGTAAACATTTGTGTGCATGTGTCTTTATAGTAAAATGATTTATAATCCTTTGGGTATATACCCAGTAATGAGATTGTTGGGTCAAATGGTATTTCTAGTTCTAGATCCTTGAGGAATTGCCACACTGTCTTCCACAATGGTTGAACTGATTTACACTCCCACCAAAAGTGTAAAAGAGTTCCTATTTCTCCATATCCTCGCCAGCATCATTTCCTGACTTTTTACTAATTGCCATTCTGACTGGTGTGAGATGGTATCTCATTGTGGTTTTGATTTACATTTTTCTAATGGCCAGTGATGATGAGGCTGTTTATAAATTATCAAAGTCTATTTAAATAGCTTTCTAGACAAAACTGATCAAAAGTCACATGATCAAGAACTACCTGGGTTATTTCTCTTCCACATCTTT
>NW_016826514.1:0-1614 GCF_001698545.2 Rhinopithecus bieti
ATGAGCCACTACACCTGGCCTGCAATTCACTCTTTTTTCTTTTACCCTTTTGGTTTCATTTTCACTTAAATTGCTTTTCAAACTGTTCCAGAAGTTGTTTACTTTTTTTTTTTAAGACAGAGTTTCACTCTGTTGCCCAGGCTGGAGTGCAGTGGGGTAATATCGGCTCACTGCAACCTCCCCCCCACCAGGTTCAAGTGATTCTCCTGCCTCAGCCTCCCAAGTAGCTGGGATTACAGGCGCGCTGTAATTTTTGTATTTTTAGTAGAGATGAGGTTTCACCATGTTGGTCAGGCTGGTCTTGAACTCCTAACCTCAGTGATCCACCGGCTTCAGCCTCCCAAAGTGCTGGTAATATAGGCGTGAACCACGGTGCCAAGCCAAAAGTTGTTTACTTTCTTCCTCATAGGAGGAGGAGCTTATTTGGTTTCTAATAATAGTAGGTTATTTTGTTGGAACATCAGGGGCATCTGTTTACTGAACTGTTTTAATAAACCGTAGTGTTATATATATATAAAATATATTACATATATATTATATATAGTAGTAGTGTTAAACTCCTTACACAAGTAACAATGCAACATCTTATGTCAATGACAGAATCTGATAAATTGGAAGAGTATACTGTAGAAGACACATACCTCACTTTTCTTTTTTTTTTTTTTTTTTGAGGTGGAGTCTCGCTCTGTCGCCCAGGTTGTAGTGCAGTGGTGCGATCTCGGCTCACTGCAACCACCGCCTCCTGCGTTCAAGCAGTTCTCTTGCCTCAGCCTCCTGAGTAGCTGGGATTACAGGCGCCCACCACCACGCCCGCCCAATTTTTGTATTTTTAGTAGAGACAGGGTTTCATTATGTTGGCCAGGCTGGTCTTGAACTCCTAACCTCAGGTTATCCACCCACCTTGGCCTGCAAAGTGCTGGGATTACAGGCGTGAGCCACCACACCCGACCCATACTTCACTATTGAAACAAACTTTTTTTGTGTACAGAAGAAAAAAATTGTACAGTTAATAGTGTCAGAGACAGTGAAAATACGAAACAAGAACTGCTTACAAGACAGGAGCACTCAGCTGACCAACCCGCTGCAGGAGCCAGGGGAAGTGACTTATGCCTCTCCCTTCTTTCCCTCCTGTCCCCGCCCCTTGTCTCCTGCAAAGAAGCAGATACTTCTGTGTACTCCTACAAAGCGGGTACTTCTTTTCCTCCTGTCCCCGCCCGTTGTCTCCTGCAAAGAAGCGGATACTGTGTCCTGTGGAGGTCCCCTTTGGCGGCCAGCTGGAAGCCCGTGCACCCTTCTTCAAATAATGGCTTTCAATGAGCAGACTAGAACGTTTAGGATTACAAAGGAAACCGATTCCTTTCAAACCTGGTTATCTTTGCGGTGTGGCACCGTGTGCACATCTTGGTTAAAACGCATTAAAGGCCACTGCACTCCACCCTGGAGACAAGAGGTGACTGTGTCTCAAAAAAAAAAACAAAAACAGTCTTCCCTCCTCCCAAAAGCATTAGACGTCAAGACTGGCGGGAATGTCTGTTCTCTTGAAAGTTCAGTATCATTATTCAATAGTTTAAATTCACTGTAGTTTCAGCCTATTGGTATGGAAAGTGTTTTGAA
>NW_016826515.1:0-1450 GCF_001698545.2 Rhinopithecus bieti
AAAAGAAAAGAAAACATGCAAATGGCTGACATAACACATATTACACCTAGAATCTACTGATTTCCATCCCTCAGAAAGTTGTTAGCTCTAGGCCAAGGAGAAATAGTATGAGTTGATTTTTCCCTGGTAAAACTGTGAGGGGGACAATACCATTGGTAGTGGCAGCATCAGGCTGGGCCACAGCAACCAGCTTGGTGATCGGCCAGGAAGGGATTTCTTAAGGTCAAGATCCTGACCAAAAAGGATGAGGCTCAAGACCGGAGCTCTGGTCTTGGCTAAAGTGGTACCTCGGCTGCCACCATCTGTAATAAGTAATGTACAGGTGGACACTCAGGTCCTGCACCCCAGCCAGGATGAATAAATCTGGTCATGTCGTTATGGGATTTGACATATAGCCTTAGCCCAACCCAAGGGACCTGTGATTTTTGTTGTTTGTATGAATCGTGTTTATTCCTCCACTGCATCATTTCAAAGGGGGCTCGTTCGTAAGTGCCGACAGAAGCAGCACCTATGTACTTCCTCTTTCCACGGTGCCTGTGATGTTGAGTCATGGCTGCCTGCCTGGCTGCCCAGAACAGCACACCCAGTTCCCAATGACCTTGGTTCTTCCCTCTTCCAGACCTGAAGGGTGATTCTCGGCACACCAGGGGCACAGTCCTGATTCTGCTTTCCTGTTCTTTACCCTCAGTTACAGGCCCTGTCTGGGAAACCAAAATGATGTCTCACTTAAAGCCTAGTTCTCAACTTCTCCCATTTGGGTTTGATTGAATCCCAAACACGTTTCTTCCACTTAAAAAAAAAAATTTTTTTTTGAGAGAGGGTCTCACTCTGTCACCCAGGCTGGAGTGCAGTGGCATGAATATGGCCCCCTGCAGCCTCGACCTCCTGGGCTCAAGCAATCCTCCCAACTCAGCATCCCCAAGTAGCTCACACTACAGGTGTGTGCCACCATGCCCAGCTAATTTCTTTTGTTTTTTTGTAGAGATGGGGTCTCACTCTGTTGTCCAGGCTGGTCTCAAACTCTTGGGCTCAAGTGATCCTCCCACCTCAGCCTCCCAAAGTGCTGGGATTACAAGTGTGAGCCACTGCAGCTGTCCTTCTTACACTGTTAAATGCCTTTTCTTTAGACTCTTGGGCCACAGATGGTCTTTCAAGACCTCTACTGCATCTTCAGGCACTATCCTTTGCTATGTTAATTTCAAAAATAGCCCCCGAAAAGCCATCATATTTGCTCATGTTTTCCTCTTTACTATACTCCTTTTCCTTACTCTGAGCAGGAAAGACTTAAGTCTTTTCCTCCTTTCACTTTAACCTTTCCTGCTTTCTTTATGTTGTCCTGACACGCAGCAGCAAGAGAAGGGTGTCACTTTTGAAGACTTTGATAAGCTACGTGAACATAAAGCTTTGGGTAGATGTTTTAGTTCTATATATTAAATTTTATTTTATTATT
>NW_016826516.1:0-1814 GCF_001698545.2 Rhinopithecus bieti
AAGGAAGGAAGGAAGGAAGGAAGGAAGGAGGGAAGGAAATTAAGCCACTGTTGGAAACACAGCCTACCAAATTAAGCAAGGCCCTTGAGAACTAACCTATACAAGGTGACTACCTGCCAAAATAAAAAGATTTCAATGGGATCCACTGTTGCTCAACATAATAGCCAAAATGTCCAGTATACAATAGAAATTGCCCGTCACACCAAGAAAATCACAACTTGAATGAGAAGAGGCAACCAACTGACATCAACATCAGTTGAATCCAATGCTGGAATGATCTGAAAAGGATTTTAACTCAGCCATCAGAAAACATATAAGCAATCCATCAGATTCTCTAAAAACAAACAATAAATTAGAAAATCTTAACAAAGAGAAGGGAGTTATTTTTGTGAAAGCACATGGCAATTATGAATGTGGAAAACAGACTAACAAATAAAATCTATCTATAAAGAAATTCAAGAAAATATGAGACTAACTTTTAGAAACATTATTCATTTTATAGCTCCAGCTCTGGGGACTCAATAAGGCTGAATAAGATTTTACGGGTATAACCCATACCATTGCAACTTCTTCATGTAAGTTTAGGGTCCAGAAATGAGCAACATTTCAACAAGTGGCACAGAAAGGGAAATCTGGAGGGGAAAATAGAATAATGTCTAAAACACCAAAAAAAAAAAAAATGAAATTTATTCTACAGGTTTTCAGTGATTCTGAACCTCACCGATGGTCATCTTGTTTTAGGATGTCTGTCGAAACAGCAGAGGCTCGAGTCCACCCTGGTGATTCTTTTCCATGTGTCTTCCCCGGGTGCTGCATTCATATGTTTAGCAAGCTTCTTAGGAGATACTGAGGCAGCCGATACGTGGCTTGATTTGGGAGAACCAAACCTAAAAAACTATCACTCTTGGATGTAATGCCCATCCAACTTTTAGCCCTTTATATAAGACTGTGAGTCCTACAAGCCAGACGTCTTAAACCTCACTTGGGTGGTGAAGTAAGATATAGCAATCTCAAAATTCTATAGTATATGCTTTTCTTTCTTGCTTTCCTAAGAGTTACCATCATTCATTCTCCTATGACCCCAAAAGGTAACTCAGAGCTGTATTAGGGGATGGTGTTTCATTATGTGAACCTCTCTAAATCATTTCTCCAGAATAAACATTGATATAGCGGAAGGCTAATAATGTGGTTATATTATGTTGCAGGTGTCACTGAGTGGTTGGAAAATCCTATTTTGCAGTACATAAAAGGTTATTTGTTAGGGCTGTTCAGTGATATCCCTTTCTACATTTAATCACAGGCCCCACCTTTTAAAATTTTGGAGCTAGTTGGGCGCGATGGCTCACGCCTGCAATCCCAGCACTTTGGGAGGCCAAGGTGGGTGGATTACAAGGTCAGGAGATTGAGACCACCTTGGCCAACATGGTGAAACCCTATCTCTACTAAAATATAAAAAAGTTAGCTGAGTGTACTAAAATAAAAAAAAAGTTAGGCGATGCACACTTGTAGTTCCAGCTTCTCGGGAGGCTGAGGCAGGGGACTCGCTTGAACCCGGGAGGCGGAGGTTGCAGTGAGCCGAGATCGCGCCACTGCACTCCAGCCTGGCAACAAAGCAAAACTCCATCTCAAAAAAAATTACATAAATAAAATAAATAAAATAAAATAAAATAAAATAAAATATTGGAGCTAAAATATTTATGACTAATGGCTGAAATTTTTTGGCAAAATATTAATTTGGCAAGAGTAGTTCTTTCTGCATCTTATTTTGTTGATAATGGAGTTCTTAAACTGGGCCTTAGACCTTGTCCTAAATG
>NW_016826519.1:0-1788 GCF_001698545.2 Rhinopithecus bieti
GGGGAGGGGGGGATCTGTGCAGGAGGAAGCATACTACGAAAGCAAGAAACAAAGGCACTTATTCAATTGAGACATGTATTACATCATTTCTTACTTTTCAAGGAAAAACACGTTTTGCGACTTGAGTTTAATCTGTCTAGTGACTTTGCAGCTGCACATCTAGGGAAACAGGGTTTTCACAATGCCTGGGAAGGGAGGAGAGATAAGGCTCACTAGCCACAGGAAAACAGGCACTTAATTTTTTTTTTGTTTTTGAGACTGGAGTCTCGCTCTGTAGCCCGGGCTGGAGTGCAGTGGCCAGATCTCAGCTCACTGCAAGCTCCGCCTCCCGGGTTTACGCCATTCTCCTGCCTCAGCCTCCCCAGTAGCTGGGACTACAGGCGCCCGCCAACTCGCCTGGCTAGTTTTTTGTATTTTTTGTTTTTAGTAGAGACGGGGTTTCACCGTGTTCGCCACGATGGTCTCGATCTCCTGACCTCGTGATCCGCCCGTCTAGGCCTGCCAAAGTGCTGGGATTACAGGCTTGAGCCACCGCGCCCGGCCAGCAGTTAATTTTTTAAAGGACTCCAACTCTTTCTCTTTCTCAAGGGGAACTGGGTTTTCTCACATACAACTGAGTTTTTGCTTACACACTCTTTAATTTCTTTTAATTCCTGTTTCAGGGGTGATGTAGCATTAGGTCAGCAATTTACTTTCAAATGGTTCAGTAACAAGCAAGTTCCTTGTGCTATACTTGCAATTTTCTGTAAGTTTGATTGGATGGATGGATGGATAGATCGAAGAATGAAGTATGGAGCTAGCTTAAAAATATTTTCTGAATTATACTTTTAATTTAAAAATAATTTGTAAAATCCACATTGAAGCTCCATAGGATTTTTGCCAGTCATGCTTGTACATCTTGGTGCCTGCAAATGGTGTAGTTATTCTTGGCTTTTTGATAGACTTTAAGATTACTTCCCCACAAAGTTCCTCCAGATGATCTTAACTACCTGGAGATTCCTAGTCTGCCTTTCCTAGAGCTGCTAAGCAAGTGGGGTTTTTCATGGCTTATTTTTTCACCCATCCCCTCACTTGGCCATCTCAGGATTCTACTGTCTCCCAGGAAGAAGAAATGATGAAGTCCTATGTGAATTTTAAATGATGTATTTATTTTATTATCTTATTCTATAAGGCAGGTAATGTAGATCACAATAATCTCAACAATAAGATGGAAAACCCTAAGTGGATCAAAATTAGGAAAACATAAGTAATTAAGGAGAAACTTGCAATTAGAAATATACAGAAATAAGTTCATTAAGAATTAAGCTTCAGGCCGGGCGCGGTGGCTCAAGCCTGTAATCCCAGCACTTTGGGAGGCCGAGACGGGCGGATCACGAGGTCAGGAGATCGAGACCATCCTGGCTAACATGGTGAAACCCCGTCTCTACTAAAAAAAAAAAAAAAAAAAAAAAAGAATTAAGCTTCAAATTTGAATCTGGCCTTCATAGGAAAAACAAATTAGGATATAAAACTAAAATTAACAAAATTCATTATATAGTTTGCACTCTTTCATAAAAAATATTAATTTCTCGCCGGGCGCGGTGGCTCAAGCCTGTAATCCCAGCACTTTGGGAGGCCGAGGCGGGCGGATCACAAGGTCAGGAGATCGATACCATCCTGGCTAACATGGTGAAACCCCGTCTCTACTAAAAAATACAAAAAAACTAGCCGGGCGAGGTGGCGGGCGCCTGTAGTCCCAGCTACTCGGGAGGCTGAGGCAGGAGAATGGCGTGAACCCGGGAGGCGGAG
>NW_016826519.1:2605-8124 GCF_001698545.2 Rhinopithecus bieti
TTTTTTGTATTTTTTAGTAGAGACGGGGTTTCACTGTGTTAGCCAGGATGGTCTCGATCTCCTGACCTCGTGATCCGCCCGTCTCGGCCTCCCAAAGTGCTGGGATTACAGGCTTGAGCCACCGCGCCCGGCCCTCCTATTTAATCTTAAAGAGCCTTTTGTCAAATTGGTATATGTAAAGATCTCTAGAATACATCCTTCAACAGCAGTATAGATATCTTGTTCATT
Organism: Rhinopithecus bieti; assembly: GCF_001698545.2. Taxonomy (NCBI): domain Eukaryota; kingdom Metazoa; phylum Chordata; class Mammalia; order Primates; family Cercopithecidae; genus Rhinopithecus; species Rhinopithecus bieti. The sequence goes on from NW_016826519.1 coordinate 2,834, forward strand.
TGTGGCCATAATACATAGTAGTATGTCTACATAGTAGGACTATAATAGCTAATATTAAATCAGGCACTATCTCTTTCTGCTAGATTTTTAAAAGAGAATTTCACATTTACATGGGTATTTTCAAATGTTCTGATTTGTTCTGAACATTAGGAAAAATGGGATTAAGTCAATATTTTAATATTAGTATGGATGAGAATATCAACCAAACCAAACATTAAAAGCCATGGAGACTTGATTAAAAGTTCATAAATCATAAATGTACCAACTCATAAATTATAATAAAGCAAATACTGATGTAACCACCACTTAGGTCAATCACTAGAATATTATCATCATACTGGAAGATGGCATCATGTCACTCACAATTATTATTCACTTCTTCCTTCCCATTGGTATTAATAATTACTAGCCTGTCTTCTGACATCACAGTTTTGTCTGTCTTTGAACTTTAAATGAATGGGATCACATTGTACATATTCTTTTATTTCTGACCTATTTCACTCAATACTGAGAATTATCCATAATGTTGTATGAGTTATAGTTTGTTTGTATTGCTGTTATTATTCATATATATATATAATTTTTATCCATCCCATTACTGATGGACATTTAGGCTATATTCAGTTTTGAACTGTCAAAAATAAAGCTGCTATGAATATTCTTGTTCTTTTGGTGTAAATGTATGCACCATTCTATCTGATATATTACTGGAATTGTTGGGTTATAGAGAAGGTATATGATCAGTTAAATATAGAAAATAATGATAAACGTATTTGATATGGTTTGACCCTGTGTCCCCAACCCAAATCTCATGTTGAATTGTAATCCCTGGTGCTGGGGGAGTCACCTGGGGGGAGATAATTGAATCCTGGGGGCGGATCTCCCCCTTAGTGTTCTTGTGATAGTGGGTTCTCACGAAATCTGGTTTTTTGAAAATGTGTAGCACTTCCCCATTCACTCTCTCTTCTTCTTTGCCATGTGAAGAAGGTGCTTGCTTCCCCTTCGCCCTTCCACCATGGTTGTAAGTTTCCTGAGGCCTCCCCAACCATGTTTCCTATATAGCCTGTGGGACTGTGATTCAATTAAACTTCTTTTCTTCATAAATTACCCAGTCTCAGGTAGTTCTTTATAGCAGTGTGAAAACAAACTAATAGAGTATTCCAAAGTGGTTGTATAAATTTATACTCCTACTAGCAGTGTATGAGAATCCCCTATTCCTCCACATCCTTGACAACACTTGAAATCATCCATCTTCAAAATTTGTGGTTATATCTTGTAATTTTAATTTGCATTCTGCTGATGAGTAATGATGCTGAGTCTCTCTTCATATGTCCTTTGGCCATCTGGATATCCCACGTGAGGTGCGTAATACCATAACTTCCTTTAAAGACTCAAATTTGAGTCATCAACAAAAGGAGGATACTAACTTCCAGAGTTAAGCCAGTAAGAAAAACAATATTTTGAGGTAGTACCAATTATCTAATCATCCACTAATTTGGATGATTATAGAGATATTTCTATGTTTCTATGAGATGAATGACTTGCATTGTTTATAATTTCAGAGAGTGAAGGTTTTTTTTTTCCATTTGGCCATTCATTTAGTCATAAATTCATTCAAAAATTATTAAACACAAATATATGCCAGGCACTGTATTCAACATTAAGTTTCATCAGAGGTAGGAGTGATTGATCTGGGATGAAGCACAAGCAGTGCTGGAGGGCACAAACCAGCTGAATGGGCAGGTATCCCAGACCACGTCATCCACCTCAATGCACCAGCGCCTTAAGCTCAGTTCAGACCTGTGGTGTGGAGGGCTTCACAGACAAGCTGATCATCGGCCTGATTCACCGCTGCTGCTACATAACGAGGTGAGGAGGAATGAGTTTGGCACCCAGGTGATCTACTTGGTTGTCCTTTGGTAGTAACTTGCCCAATTTTGACAGTAAGTGGACAACTATCTTAGCCATGACCTGGAAAGGACGTGATAAACAGAAGCGCAGATTCCCCAGGGATAAGAGTATGGGTCATCCTGCCAGAGGAAGAAAAGGCCCACACTTGAGTCATGGATAAATCAGCTTGGTACATGGGACTGTGGCTGCGCAATAGCCCTACTCCCTCTGCCCAAACCGGGTTCCTAGCCTTCCCCCACAGGTGTTGATCCTAAGAATGCTCACTAAGACATTTCCTGGCCAGGTGCAGTGGCTCATGCCTGCAATCTCAGCACTTTGGGAGGCTGAGGCGGGAGTATCTTTTGAGGTCAGGAGTTCGAGACCAGCCTGAGCAACATGGTGAAACTCTGTCTCCACTAAAAACACAAAAATTAGCCAGGAATGGTGGCACACACCTGTAATCTCAGCTATTTGGGAGGCTGAGGTAGAATAATAATTTGAATCCAGGAGGCAGAGGTTGCAGTGAGCAGAGATTACACCACTGCACTCCAACCTGGGTTACAAAGACCCCATCTCATAATAAATACATAAATAAATACATAAGGCCGGGCACGGTGGCTCACACCTATAATCCCAGGACCTTGGGAGGCAAACGTGAGAGGATCACCTGAGGTCAGGAGTTCGAGACCAGCCTGACCAACATGGAGAAATCCCGTCTCAACTAAAAACACAAAATTAGCTGTGTCTGTAATCCCAGCTACTCGGGAGGCTGAGGAAAGAGAATCATTGGAAACTGGGAGGCGGAGGTTGCAGTGAGCCAAGATCATGCCATTGCACTCCAGCCTGGGCAACAAGAGCTAAACTCCATCTCAATAAATAAATAAATAAATAAATAAAATAAACTTCCAACAACTCATGCACCAAGTCCAGGGAAAAGGCAGTTCTTAATTGTTTCATCATATCAACAATGTTGGCTGGGATTGGTGGCTCATGGCTGTAATCCCAACACTTTGGGAGGCTGAGGTGGGAAGATCATGAGGTCAGAAGTTAGAGATCAGCCTGGCCAACATAGTGAAACCTCGTCTCTACTAAAAATATAAAAATTAGCCGGGCATGGTGGCACGCGCCTGTAGTCCCAGTTACTCGGGAGGCTGAGGCAGGAGAATCGCTTGAACCCGGGAGGCAGAGGTTGCAGTGAGCCGAGATCACGTCACTGCAATACAGCCTGGGTGACAGAGTGAGACTCCGTCTAAAAAAGAAAAAAACAAAACAAAACAAAAAAACAATGTCAAGAACACACATAATTCCAACCTATTCCGTGCCAATCTCAGACTCTTGATTCTCTGCTTGCAAAATGCCCACAATTCCAGGTGTCACGGTGACATACAGACATATATCTTGTATTTAAGCAGACTATTTCCTCCCATTTTGTTAGGAAACAATTTAACTGAAACCCATTTGCAGACTTTTGCACAGATCTTCTGTATCCAGGGCTATTATATGTGTGACCAGACGCAAGGCAAGCTAGGAGATCAAATATCTGGCATTTACAGACTCAGGAGAGCAGCAGGCAATCCTGCCAAAAGGAGAATGGTTAACACCAATGAATATGCAACTAACTATGCTTGAGTTTCGTTTTTTTTTTTTTTTTTTTTGAGACAGAGTCTCGCTCTGTCGCCCAGGCTGGAGTGCAGTGGCGCGATCTTGGCTCCCTGCAAGCTCCGCCCCCCAGGTTCACGCCATTCTCCTGGCTCAGCCTCCCGAGTAGCTGGGACTACAGGCGCCCGCCACCACGCCTGGCTAATTTTTTTTTTTTTGTATTTTTAGTAGAGACGCGGTTTCACCGTATTAGCCAGGATGGTCTTGATCTCCTGACCTCGTGATCCGCCCGTCTCGGCCTCCCAAAGTGCTGGGATTACAGGTGTGAGCCACCGCACCCGGCCTAGTTTCTTCTTTATAGGGTGCAATGCTTTTCATTTCAAAGTCTTGTGTGTTTTTTTTTTTTTTTTTTTTTGTGCCTTCCATTAATTTTCTAGAGTTTTCTACATCCAAGGGTTGAATGCTTATTCATTCACTCTCATTCCTTGGATCATTCACACATTCCTATGATCAAATATTTACTGAGAACCTGCTAGGAACAGGGAGCACACAGGGTGAAGTCGGAATGAATCCTGGTCCTTAACCGGCCGTTTTCCATACATATTAATTTTCTTGAGAGTATAGCTTTGTTCACACCCTATACATTTCCATACGTATTCCCTTTGTCATTCATTCCTAATAAGGCCTGCCTTGACATCTTTTTTTTTTTTTGAGATAGAGTCTCGCTGTCGCCCAGGCTGGAGTGCACTGGTGCGATCTCGGCTCACTGCAACCTCCGCCTCCCCGGTTCAGGCGATTGATTATCCTGCCTCAGCCTCCCGAGTAGCTGGGATTACACGGGCCTGCCACCACGCCTGGCTAATTTTTTGTATTTCTAGTAGACACGAGGTTCCACCATGTTAGCCAGATGGTCTCAGTCTCCTGACCTCATGATCCGCCCACCTCAGCCTAGCAAAAGTGCTGGGATTACAGGCGTGAGCCGTCTGGGCCAGGATGGAGTGCAGCAGTGTGATCTCGGCTCAGGGCAACCTCCCCCTCTGGGTTCAAGCGATTCTCCTGCCTCAGCCTCCTGAGTAGCTGGGACTACAGGTGTGAGCCACCACGCCCAGCTAATTTTTGTATTTATAGTAAAGACGAGGTTTCACCATGTTGGCAAAGATGGTCTTATGTCCTGACCTCGTGATCCACCCTTCTTGGCCTCCCAAAGTGTTGGGATTACAGGCTTGAGCCACTCCACCAGGCTGACATCCTTTTAATATAAAATCATTTATACAGGTAGTTTTAAAATTTTCTAGTGGAGAAATGAATTTTGATTAGGGCTGTATTATGTTTTTATTCTGCAACCTCTGCCTCTCGGGTTCAAGCGATTCTCCTGCCTCAGCCTCCCAAGTAGCTGGGACAACAGGTGCACACCACCATCCCTGGCTTAGTTTTTGTATTTTTAGTAGAGATTGGGTTTCCCCACGTTGGCCAGGCTCGTCTCGAACTCCTGACCTTAAGTTATCTGCCTCCCGTTGGCCTCCTAAAGTGCTGAGATTACAGGCGTGAGCCACCGCGCCCAGCCTTTTGAAAAGTTTTAATAAATCATCTAAATCTTCCACCTGACTTCACAGCAACTCACTTTTATTCTACTGGGTTTCTTTACATTATGAATCCCCTAGTAAGGCAAAAGGGTGAGCTATAAATAAAGGCTTCATAGTATTAAATTTTTCTCCAGAAGGAATTACCTAGCCTTCAATAAAGAAGAAGAGATGATGCAAGATGTTCCTATAGTTACTGCATATATAAGTCCTTCCTCTCAA